>NC_044976.1:138050886-138121411 GCF_008728515.1 Papio anubis | reverse complement strand
GAAAGAAAGAAAGAAAGAAAGAAAGAAAGAAAGAGAAAGAGAGAGAGAGAGAGAGAAAGAAAGAAAGAGAGAGAGAAAGAAAGAAAGAAATTCAAGGCCAAAATGGCCTCCAGAGGCTAAAACTAGCCTCAGAAAACTATGGTCCATGCCCCCTTAGGGACCCCATCTTCCTTCCCTCAACATCACTTTCCCCTTGATTCCACATCTGCCCACTATTAAGCTCATCCAGTGTTCACAGTTACATTTTCACCAGCCCACACAGTTGACCCTGTCTCGCTTGGGTGGCCCCAACCACCCCTAAAACCAGAACCACAACTCCATTCAGTCAACAGAGAATGGTCATTGCAAATGTTGGCCGTGTCACTGCCAAGCTTAAAACCCCCCATGGCTACCCACTGCTCCTGGGAGAAGAGCAAGGGGGCTTTTGCACAGCCCACTAGACCTGGAGCAGCTGGCCCTGCCCAACTTTCCTCCCGCTCCATTCTCCCCTCCTGGCTTTCTTTCCATTCCTGGAATGTTGTGTTCTGTACCGCTTCAGGGCTTGACATCTGCTGTATCCTCCACCTGAAATGTTCTTCTCCCCACCCCAGCCCTGTTCATCCAGCAGACCTGGGTGCCCCAGGAGAGGTTTTCTGGACAACTCCACACTCATACTAAGCCATTTTCCCCTCTTATACGCTCTCATAGCAACCTGCAAGATCCTGCCCCACACCAATTCCTGCAATCATTTAATTAATGTCTCTCCATCCCACAAGGCTCTGATCTTCACGAGGATAATTACCTCTGTTTGTTTTACTTGTTGTTGTATTCCTGAACCCTAGAAAGCTCCTGGAACACAGTAGGGACTCAATAAATATTTGTTGCATGAATAAACACCTATAGTTATGAGATGTGCTGTGGATAAATGTGCACCAGGTATGATGAACCTGACACCTTCCAGCAGGGTCATTAGTTCATTAACAAGTATCCTATGGGATTGTTTTTCTTGCCTCTTTCTCCCCTGCACCTCCCAGAAACATTCCCCTTAGACTGACTGAAATGAGCAAGCCCTTCCTCCACCCAATTCCAGAGTAAGCACAGCTGGTAATTTTCCTTCTGCATTACTGAATTGCTTTGGGGTTAGCAATCTCCTTCCCACCCCACCTGCCTGAATTACCTCGCACCCACATCCAGATGCTGCACAAACAAACCCTTCCTCACTGAGGCTGGCAGGTCTGAGCCACTGCAAATAGAGCCCTTGTGTACCCAGGCACAAAAAGAAAACAACAAGTGGAGTTGAGAAGTCTCTGCTCCCCAGTGCCTTGTGAGCAGACAGCAAATGTCTACATGTTCTCCAGTCAGGTACCCAGGAGGTAGTAGCCTGCAGCCATTGTCTCTGTCCACCTGGACAGATGTCTCTTCAGTCTCACACCCCAGGCACCACAGAAGCCAGTGCCAGCTCCTTGCCAAGCAGCCTGAGGATCCGCTAAAGGCTGATGAGGGTGTGCAGACACACCTGACACATGCCTGGCAGCATCTCCTTAATAAGACTTCTCGGCAAACAGCCCAGGGAGTGCTGCCTCGTCTCTGTGCACACCAGCCAAGTGGGGATGCTGAGCTGTATCTATACCTGGCTCCTCTCAGTCAAAAGGATCAAGGCTGTATTGTCCCCTTAGAAAGGAAGACAAATCACCCTTGTTGCACCCAGGGGTCCAAGTGTTCTTTTCAGATGATTAAAGTTTGCAAAGCTTGTTGTCTTGCATAACTATAACTTTGGGGAAAAGATGGGTGAAAGCTAACTGCAGAATTCTCTCTCTTGGGCCTGACAGTTTCAGAATGCTAAGGCAAGCAGAGGTTGAATCCAGTGTCAAGAGGATTACAGAGCTCTCATAGGTTGCTGGTGGGAATGTAAAATGGTGCAGCTGCTTTGGAAAGCAGTCCAGCAGTTCCTCAAAGTGCTAAACATAGAATTACACAGTAACTCTGAGTAATATCCTACTTCAAGGATTGAAAGAGAATTGAAAACATATGTCAACACAAAAACGTGCACATAAATGCCCATAGGAGCATTATTCATAATAACCAAAAAGTGGAAACAACCTAAATGCCCATCAATGGACAAATGGATAAACAAAATGTGTTATATGCATATGATGGAATATTATTCAGTCATAAAAGGAGTCCATAAAAGGAGTGAAATACTGTTACATGCTACAACATAGATGAACCTTAAAGACATGCAAAGTAAAAGAAGCTAATGACAAAAGGCCATACATTGTATGAGTCCAGTTTTATGAAATGTCTAGAATTGCAAAGCCATAGAGAAAGAAAGTAGAGTAGTGGTTGCCAGGGATTGGGAAGTGGGGCTGACTGCTAACAGTTACAAGTTTCTTTTTGGGGTGATGAAACTATTATGGAATGAGATGGTGGTGACGGTTGCACAACTAAAAATCACACTTTAGACCAGGCAGTGGCTTACAGCCGTAATCCCAGCACTTTATCAGGCTGAGCTGGGAGCATCGCTTGAGCCCAGGAGATTGAGGCTGCCATGAGCTAGGATTGCACCACTGTACTCGAATCTGGATGAACAAGTGAGACCTGTCTCAAATAAATAAATGAATATCACACTTTAAATGTACACTTTGGCGATGTTTATGTTATGTGAGTTATATCTCAATTTTAAAATTGAAAAGAAGAAAAAAAGGCATTGCAGAGGGGAAGGCTGGCTATGATTCAAGCATTGGTAGGTGGTCTCTAAGGAAGAGATTGACTTCCCATCTGCCCAGGATATCAAGTGCCCAGCACATACATAGAGCTGTAAGAGTGAACCCTACCTAACCAGAAGTCTGGATGAGTTGAGGTGTGCAGGCTCATTCTCTCTCCAGGTCTGCAGGATCGCTCATGGCATCTTAGGGGTCACACCTCAAGCCTTCATCCTGGCAGGAAAGAGCTCAGTCAAACCTAGTTGGAAGGCCAGCTGAGACTGTCCCCTAGAGGCCTACAGATCCTGTTGACCTGGTATGACTAAGTAATGCTGCAAAAACTCACATTTGAATAGAATGCAAGGTCTACATAGCACTTTCCTGCCATGGCTGTCTAGAGATTCATGACAAGTCTGTAAGAAAGATCATATTGTCAGGCAACCCAAGGTCACTCAAGTAGCAAACTGGAGCCCAAGTCTTCTGATTTTAAATCCCATGCTCTTTTTAAGGCACACTACCCACACATACCAACAAGGAGACCTGATCTGGGCAGTAGGCTGTGAGACGTGATGCCTAAAAGGAAGAAATCCAGTGACTCACTCAGCCCTCCATCTGCAAGCCATCTCTGTGCTAACACTCCACTGGGCAGGGGTTGATGCTGGCAGGAAGATAAAAGGACAAATAGAGGCCAGAGGCATCTGCTTAGGCCTGTAATCCCAGCACTTTGGGAGGCCAAAGCAGGCAGATGACTTGAGCCCAGGAGTTCCAGACCAGCCTGAGCAACATGGTGATACCCCATCTCTACAAAAAATTCAAAAAATTAGCCAGGCATCGTGACAGGCACCTGTAATACCAGCTACTCAAGAGGCTGAGGCAGGAGAATCACTTGAACCTGGGAGGTGGAAGTTTCAGAGAGCTGAGATCGTGCCACTGCACTCCAACCTGGGTGACACAGCAAGACCCTGTCTCAAGAAAAATAAAAAAGAAAAGAAAAGGAAAAAACTGAAAGACAAATAGACACTATGCCTGCCCACAAAGAACTTCCATGCAATGGAAAGACCAGGCAGTGTTCAAAGAAAGAGTGGTTGATTCTGAGGATGATGAGTGATAAGGAAGGCTTCATGGAGGAGGTGGCCTTCCAGTTAGATCTGTAGCATAAGGTGCTTGAAGGATGATGAGGATTTTGAAAGAAGGCTGTGTAAAAAGGGCATTGGAGGCAAGGGGAACAGCAAGAAAATGGCAATAAGGAACAGCTCTGCACACAGTACCAACAGAATATTAATTATCTAGAATGAGATCAATCTAGATCACTCACTCCTGAAGTGAGGCAGGAGGCAAACAACAAGAGGAAAAACACTGGGGGCCTTGAATGCCATCCTAAATGGGTGTAGACTTCTTCTCTATAGTTAGGGTGCAGTTGCTGTGAAACAAGCAAGAATCAATGATGGCTTAATTCAGGTAGTGGCACTGGGGCTGGGCAGGTAGGGAGAGGAGTTCCCAAGTTTCCCTCCTCTGTGAGTCCCAGAAACTGGGGATGAGTGTGGAGGAAGGGAAGACACAGCCAGGATACTTCTTGTGATCTTATTATATAATAAGAAACATGTATTTTGGTCTTTGTCCTCAGTTCCTGGCACAAAGCTTCTAAAATCTTTGTAATGACCTGGGTGATAAATGTGATAGGAGCATCTTTTGTTGTAATATTTGGTCTTTGACTCCAGTTCCTGACACAGAGCTCCTAAATCCCTGGAATTTCCTGGGAATAGAAGAGTCTTTTGTTCTAATAAGGTGACTCTTGGTGGGATCTTGAATGGGAGCTAGTCACCAGAAAGAACAAGCCATGGTTAGAAGCTTGGAAAAAGCCAGGCAAGGTGCCTCACAACTGTAATCCCAGAACTTTGAGAGGCCAAGGTAAAAGGATCACTTCAGCCCAGGAGTTCAGGGCCAGCCTGGGCAACATAGTGAGATGACATCTGTACTAAAAATAAAAAATAATAAACTAGCTGGACATAGTGGTACACACCTGTAGTCCCAGCTACTCAGGAAACCAAGGCAAGAGGATCTCTTGGGCCCAGGAGATTGAGGCTGTAGTGGACCATGTTCATGCCAGTGTACTCCAGCCTAGGCAACAAAGAAAGACCCTGATCTACTAGAGAACAAAAGAAAAGAACTATCATTTGATCCAGCAATCTCATTACTGGGTATATACCCAGAAGAATATAAATCATTCTGCCATAAAGATACATGCATGCAAATGTTTCTTGCAGCACTTTTCACAATAGCAAAAACATGGAATCAACCAAAACGCCCATCAATGACAGATTGGAGAAAGAAAATGTGGTGGTGCATATACACCCTGAAATACTATGCAACCATAAAAAAGAACAAGATTATGTCTTTTACCAAAACTTGGATGGAGCTAGAGGCTATTGTCCTTAGCAAACTAATGCAAGAATACCAAATACCACATGTTCTCACTTGTAAGTGGGAGCTAAGTGATGAGAACTCATCAACACAAAGAAGGGAACAACAGACACTGGGGCCTACCTGCAGGTAGAGGGTGGGAAGAGGGAGAGGAACGAAAAAAAATAACTACTTGGTACTAGGCTTAGTACTTGGGTGATGAAATAATCTGTACAACAAACCCCCATGACAGGAGCTTAGCTATATAACAAACCTGCTGTATTAGTCCATTCTCACATTGCTATAAAGAAATACTTAAAACTGAGTAATTTATAAAGAAAAGTTGTTTAATTGGCTTATGGTTCTGCAGGCTATAGAGGCTTCTGCTTCTGAGGAGGCCTCAGAAAACTTACAATCATGGTGAAAACAAAGGAGAAGCAAGCACATCTTACATGGTGGGAGCAGGAGGAAGCGGAGGGGAGGTACCACACACTTTTAAGATAGCACTAGGGGGATGGTGCTATTAAACCACTCCGATGATCTGATCACCTCCCACCAGGGCCCTTCTCTAACACTGGGGATTACAAATTGACATGAGATTTCGGCGGAGACACAAATCCAAACTATATTCTGTCTCTGGCCCATTCCAAATTTTGTGTCCTTCTCACATTGCAAAATACAATTATCCCATCTCAACAGTTCCCCAAGTTTTAACTCATTTCAGCATTAACTCAAAAGTCCAGTCAAAAGTCTCATCTGAGACAAGGCAAGTCCCTTCCACCTACGAGCCTGTAAAATCAAAAACAAGTTAGTTACTTCCAAGATACAATAGGGGTATAGGCATTGGATAAATACTTCCTTTCCAGAGGGGAGAAATTGGCAAAAAGAAAGGAGCTATAGGCCCCATGCAGGTCCGAAACCCAGCAGGGCAGTCATTGAATCTTAAAGCTCTGAAATAATCTCCTTTGACTCTATGTTTCACATCCAGGCCACGCTGATACAAGAGCTAGGCTCCCAAGGCCTTAGGCAGCTCTGTCCCTGTGGCTTTGCAGGGCTCAGCTTCCATGGCTGTTCTCAAGGGCATTGAGTGCCTGTGGCTTTTCCAGGTGCACAGTGCAAGCTGTTGGTGGATCTACCATTCTGGGGTCTGAAGGATGGTGGTCCTCTTCTCACAGCTCCACTAGGCAGTGCCCCACTGGAGACTCTGCATGGGGGTTTCAACTCCACATTTCCCCTCTGCACTACCCTAGTAGAGGTTCTCCATGAGGGCTCCACTCCTGAAGCAGACTTCTGCCTAGACATCCAGCTATTTCCATACATCTTCTGAAATCTAGGCAGAGGCTCCCAAGCCTTAACTCTTACCCTCTGCACACTCACAGGCTTAATGCCATGTGGAGGCCACCAATGCTTGCAGCTTGCACCCTCTGGAGCAGCTGCCTGAGGCATATCTGGAGCTTGAGCCACCAGGACACAGGGAGCACTGTCCCAAGGTTGTGCAGGGAAGTGGGGCTCTGGGTCCAGACCACAAAACCATTCTTCCCTCCTAGGCCTCTGAGCCTGTGAAGGGAGAGGCTGCCATGAAGGTTGCTGAAATGCCTTCCAGGCATTTTCCCCATCTCTCAGCTATTAACATTCAGTTCCTCTTTACTGATGCAAATTTCTGCAGCTGGCTTGAATTCCTCTTCCGAAATTTTTTTTTCTACCACATGGCCAGGCTGCAAATTTTCCGAACTTTTATGCTCTGCTTCTCTTTTAAATAAAAGTTCTAGTTTTAGATCATTTATTTCCTTATGCATATGACTGTAGGTTTTTACAAGCAACCAAGTCACATCTTGAATGTTTTGCTGTTTAGAAATTTCTCCTGCCAGATACCCTAAATCATCTCTCTCAAGTTCAAGTTCCACAGAAGTCTAGAGCAGGGGCATAATGCTGCCAGTCTCTTTGCTAACACATAGCAAGAGTGACCTTAACCCAGTTTCCAATAAGGTCCATCTGAGAGGTCTCCATCTGAGACCTCCTCAGCCTGGACTTCATTGTCCATATCACTATCAGCATTTTGGTCACAACAATTCAACAAGTTTCTAGGAAGCTCCAAACTTTCCCTCATCTTCCCTTCTTCTTCTGAGCCCTCCAAACTCTTCCAACCTCTGCCCATTGCCCAGTTTCAGTCACTTCCACATTTTCAAGTATCTTTATAGCAATGCCCCACTTCTCTGGTACCAATTTTTTTTATTAGTCCATTCTCACACTGCTATAAAGAAGTATCTGAAACTGGATAATTTATAAAGAAAAGATGTTTCATTGGCTCACAGTTCTGCAGGCTGTATAGGCTTCTGCTTCTGTCAAGGCCTCAGGAAACTTACAATCACAGTAGAAGGCAAAGGGGAAGCAAGAACATCTTACATAGTGGGAGCAAGAGGAAGGGGGAGTGCTACACACTTTTAAAACAGCACTAGAGGGATGGTGCTAAACCATTAAACTGTTCCTATGATCCAGTCACATACCACCAGGCCCCTCCTGCAACACTGGCAATTCCAGTTCAACATCAGATTTGGGTGGGGACACAACTCCAAACCATAGCACTTGCACATGTACCCCCGAACCTAAAATAAAAGATTTTAAAAAGAAAGAAAGAAATCTACACATACACACAGAGAGAGAGAGAGAGAGAGAGAAAGAGAGAGAAGGCAAGGTCACAGGTTAAAAAAAAAAAAAAAATCCCTGAGCTACAGAATTCAGAGAGCTTCCAGGTTGCTGAACTCATGGAGGTGCTGGGACGGTAGTGTGCCCAGAGAGGGCATGGAAGCTCTGCACCCTTTCCCCATACCTTGCCTGTATTAGTCTGTTCTCATGCTACTGACAAAGGCGTACCCAAACTGCATAATTTCTAAAGGAAAGAGGTTTAATGGACTCACAGTTCTACATGGTTGGGGAGGCCTCACAATCATGGCAGAAGAGCAAGGGACATCTTACATGGTGGCAGGCAAGAATAGGACATGTGCAGGGGAACTCCTTGTTATAAAACCACCAGATCTCATGAGACTTATTCACTATTAAGAGAACGGCATGGGAAATACTAGCACTTATGATTAAATTACCTCCCACAACATATGGGAATTGTGGGAGCCACAATTGAAGATGACATCTGAGTGGGGACACAGCCAAATCATGTCATTGCCCTATGCCTATATATCTCTCCCATCTGGCTATTCCTGAGTTGCATCGTGTTATGATAAACACATAACTTAGTAACTTTTCTTTCTGCTCTCTGTGAACTATTCTAGCAAATAAGTGAACATGAAGAGGAGGTTGTGGGAACCACCAATTTGTAACCAAGTCAGACAGAAGTTTTGGGTGACCTGGGGACCCACTACTTATGACTGGACTCTGAAGTGGGGGTGATCTTGTAGGACTGAGCCATTAACTTGTTGTAACTCCAGGCAATTAGTGTCAGGATCGAGTTAAGTTGTAGGACACCCAGCAGATGTTGGAAAATTGTTCGGTGAGGGGGAAAAACCCACATATCTGGTGTCAGAAGTGAAATGTGTTGTGAATAGAGGAAAACAGTGAATACCTCTTATACACCTCTGAATGCTAGCGTTTGACAGAGACCCTCACCTCACCTACCCCAGAAGCTGAAACAGTTCAGGACTTATATTTAGTGTAAATAGGGAGACATTTTGACTTCCTCTGAAAGAAAACTACTGGCTAGAAAAGAGACAGACTGGGTGCAGGGGCTCATGCCTATAATCCCAGCACTTTGGGAGGCTAAGGTGGGATGATAGCTTCAGCCCAGGAGTTCAGGACCTGCCAGGGCAACATGGCAAAACTGCGTCTCTACAAAAAATAAGAAATTCACTGGGTGCAGTGGTACACGCCTGTAGTCCCAGCTACTCGGGAGGCTGAGTTGGGAGGATTGCTTGAGCTCAGGAGGTCAAGACTGCTGTGAGCTATGATCATGCCCATAAATAGACACTGCACTCCAGCCTAGGTGAGAGTGAGACCCTGTCTCAAATAAATAAATAAATATAATAGAAAAGAGACGGCATAAAGGTGGAGAGTCCTCTGGCCTAGTCTTAGAAACAAGGCCATAAAGGTAGGAACTGTGTCTATCTCAAGTTCATCATGCAACCCTTCACAGAGAACCATATGCAATATGGGGACTTACGAGTGTACTTTGAGATTGTTCTTGCTGGGCATGTCACTATACCACACGCTTCCCCACCCTCAGTTCCTACTGCCAAGTGGCCACAGATGCACCTGCATTGTCAGTTTTCTCCTTCTCTACTGGATCATTTACTTTCCCATACAAGTTTGCTATAGTTTCCCTTGCCTTAAAAAAAAAATGTTTAATCTTTCTTGACTCCATGCCCCTGTCCTGTTCCTTCCTTTCTTTTTTTTTTTTTTTTTTTTTTTTTCTTGAGACGGAGTCTCTATCTCCCAGGCTAGAATGCAGTGGCATGATCTCGGCTCACTGCAGCCTCTGCCCCCCGGGTTCCAGTGATTCTCCTGCCTCAGCCTCCTGAGTAGCTGGGATTACAGATTCACGCCACCATGCCTGGCTAATTTTTGTATTTTTAGTAGAGGTGGGGTTTTGCCATGTTGGCCAGGCTAGGATTACAGGCGTGAGCCACCACGCCTGGCCTCTTCCTTTCTTTCTACAACAAAATTTCATGAGGGTAGTATGTATTCTCACTGTCTCTTCATTTCTGTCCTGCCTTTCTCTCTTACCATCACTCTAGGCAGATGTTCGGGGTAAAATCATTGGCCAATATCCAGGTGGTCTTGATGTTGCTCAATCCAATGGTTAACTCTCAGTCCTCTTCTTAGTTGACCTTTAAGTAGCTAATTGGACATGGGTCGATGCTCTTTCCACCTAGAAATAGAGAGGGAGAAGAATTTCAGGAGGGATGTCTTTGAGGGCCAAGAGGAAATCAAACCTAGAGCCCAAGGGGAGAGGTTGGCCATAGCTAAGAGCACAGATAGTTCATCCCTTGTCACAGGGGAGATGGCAGATACAGTGTGAGGATAGGTGTCACAGTAGGACCTTGGGAAGTTCTATTTTCAGCGCTTTGACCTTTCTCATGGAAATGGGAGTGAAGGGCTTTAGCTGAGAGTGAGAATGGGGCAGAGGTGTTGGAGGTTTGAGAGAGAGAGAGGAGGTATAAAGTAAGTGATCTGGCTGGGCACGGTGGCTCATGTCTGCAATCCCAGCACTTTGGGAGGCCAAGGTGGGTGGATCACCTGAGGTCAAGAATTTGAGATCAGCCTGACCAACATGGTGAAACCCCATCTCTACTAAAAACACAAAATTAGCCAGGAGGTATAGTGCATGCCTGTAATCCCAGCTACTTGGGAGGCTGAGGCAGGAGAATTGCTTGAACCTGAGAGGTGAAGGTTGCAGTGAGCCAAGATCATGCCACTGCACTCCAGCCTGGACAACAAGCAAGAAACATATGCCTCAAAAAAATTTAAAATAAAATAAAATAAGTGATATTGAAAAATGGATAAGACATGGTGCTGCCAGGTAGCATTAAGGGCCAGTTGAGTTAGTGACTATTAATTTAATGTAAGACAGATCAACACATATATTATTTATTTTTTGCAGATGACAAATTTTCCCAAATTCAGTGGTTTAGAACATCAAATATCTATTATCTTACAATTTCGGTGCCTAGGGAATTTGGGAATTTAGCTGTGTGGTTCTGACCTCTAAGACTTTCATGAGATACTGACTGGAGCTATAGTCAACTGATGGCTCAGCTGTGGTAGGAGGATCTCCTATCAGGATGGCTCACTCGCATGGCCAAGGGCAGGAGGCCTCGGACAGGAGGCCTCAGTTCTTCATTACGTAGCTGTCTCCTTAGGCTGTTTCAATGTCATCATGATATGGCAGCTGACTTCCTCCACAACAAGTAAGTGATACAAAAATCAGAGAGGGAACTGCTTTTTACAATCTAGTCTCTGAAGTTGTCTACTCACTTCAGGTTTATTCTATTCATTAGAAGCAAATTGCTATGTCCAGCCCACTCTCAAAAGAGGAATTAACCTCCACCTCTTAAAGTAAGGAATACCAAATCATTTATGGGCATTTTTTTAAACTACCACACCTCGATTGTGTGCTTTACTCCAGTCACACTGAGCTGTACAGGCGCAGGTCAGGCATAGGGCAGATGGAAAGTTGGATTAAGTAAGGTTATGAATATGTGAGAGCAAGAAATCTAAAAACCAGAGCCTTGATGGTGCCAGGCCTCCCAAAATCAGCAAGTGAATTCTGCTGTATGTTGGCTGCACATGGCTCCAGCAACCTCAGCATCAGAACGGTGGGTCCTTACGCTGCTGCACCCCCATTAGCAAGCTTCAGCTCTGGTCACCCGTCTAATTCAGTCCTGCTGTCCACTGGCCTCGTTGGACTACTCATTGTTTTTTGTTTGTTTGCTTTGAATTGAAATCTCACTCTGTCACCCAGGCTGGAGTGCAGTGGCATGATCTCAGCTCACTGCAACCTCCACCTCCAGGGTTCATGTGATTCTCCTGCCTCAGCCTCCCAAGTAACTGGGATTATAGGCACCCGCCACCACGCCCAGTTAATTTTTGTATTTTTGGTAGAGACAAGGTTTCACAATGTTGGTGAGGCTGGTCTCGAACTCCTGACCTCAAGTGATCTGCCCACCTGGCTTCCAAAGTGCTAGGATTACAGGCGTGAGCCACCACATCCAGCTGATTACTCACTGTTTTTGCTCCGGCACAACTTGGACTTCCCCATGGCCTATCATAGCCTCTCCAGTTCCAACTCTCTTGTGACTTGCCTAATACAGCTCTCACAACTTACTAGCAAATAACTCCTTTGTGTTTCTGTCTAAATTGCCAAAAGAGAAATATCTAATTGGCCCTGGTACCTTCTTAAGCCAGGTCACACAGGTCCCATGTCACTGACCAAGCTAAGGTGCTGGTTCCTATGGCACATGATATCAGTGCCCACACCCCTTGGAGCCCTGTATGTTTGCGAACTCACAAGCTCTGGTGTGCTTGCACCCCCAGCAGCCAGCCCCTGACTTCCTTGGCCAGAGGGCTGTACCTCTCTCAGCCTATCAGAGCCACCTTGCCAGAAGTGGCTCTCCAACTGGGGACATATGTCCCTGGGGTGCTTGGCAACATGCTGAAGCATCAACACGACATGTTTTCTTGGACTATGCATTTCATTCAAAGTTTTTTGGTTTTTTTTTTTTGGAAGAGGAATTTTTAACTTTTTTTTTTCTTTTTTCCTTTTTTTTTTTTTTTTGAGATGGAGTCTCACTCTATCACCCAGGCTGGAGTGCAGTGGTGCTGTCCTGCCTGGCTCACTGCATCCTCCGCCTCGCAGATTCAAGTGATTCTCCTGTCTCAGCCTCCCAAGTAACTGGGATTACAGGGTGCCCGCCACCACGCCTGCCTAATTTTTGTATTTTTAGTAGAGATTGTGGGGGTTCACCAGGTTGGCCAGGCTGATCTCAAACTCCTGACCTGAAGTGATCCGCTTGCCTCAGCCTCCCAAAGTGCTGGGAGTATAGGCGTGAACTGCTGCACTCGGCCAATTTTTAATACTTTTAATAAGAATTATGTATAGGAAGCTGCCAGGCTCTATTTTCAAGGAGTACGTATTAGCTCTTCTCCACATAAAGGGTCTTTCTCTTTTCCCTGTTTAGTGGAGAAATTTTGAATGTGGAAAATATAACATATGCATACAAATATATGAAGTAAAACTCATGAAAAAAAGAAAATACATACAAAAAGAACAGAATAGTGGTCTCTTTCGCCCTGAAGAGTGGGAAACGAAGTGAGGGAGGAGCATACAGAGAAATGTAAGTTTTAGGTAATTTTTTAGTTCTTGGGTGGGGTGGTGGTTACATAGGAATTCATCATACTTTTTGTTTTGTTTTTGAGACAGTCTCACAGAGTTGCCTAGGCTGGAGTGCGGCGGTGTGATCGTGGCTCACTGCAGCCTTGAACTCTTGAGCTCAATTGATCCTCCCATTTCAGCCTCCCACGTAGCTGGGACCATAGGCACACACCACCGTGCCTGGCTAATTTTTTGTATTTTTTGTAGAGATGGGGCTCTCCCTATGTTGCCCAAGCTGATCTCAAACTCCTGGGCTCAAGCGATCCTCCCACCTTGACCTTCCAGAGAGCTGGAACTACAGGCATGAGCTACTGCACCCAGTTCGTCATACTACTAATAATAACTTAAAGAAATTAAAGAAAGCCATGTGTTGGCCAGGCACGGTGGCTCACGCCTGTAATCCCTGTACTTTGGGAGGCTAAGGCGGGCGGATCATGAGGTCAAGAGATCAAGACCATCCTGGCTAACATGGTGAAAGCCCATCTCTACTCAAAATACAAAATTAGCCAGATGTGGTGGCACGTGCCTGTAATCCCAGCTACTTGGGAGGCTGAGGCGGGAGAATTGCTTGAATCTGCGAGGCGGAGGTTGTGGTGAACCGTGATCGCACCACTGCACTCCAGCCTGGTGATAGAGTGAGACTCTGCCTAATAAATAAATAAATAAATAAAGTAAAGAAAGCCTTGTGTTGACTAATAATAATGAGGGTATTATGAATCAAGGATGACAATTAATCCAATTTTGAACATGGACAGTAAAAAAAGAAATCCCCACAGCAGGTAGAGAGGGAGATATTTTGAGTTAAGAATCCTGTCTAAGGTGCCTCAGATCTAACAAGCCTGTTCCTACAGCAGGCCTGGCAGTGAAATCAGCTAGGAAGGTGGTATCCACAGCCCCTCAGTCACTCTCCCTTGCAGTTAGGGTGTAGGCTGCACTTTGTATTTCACATTCTTGGGCTGGTAAGAGATAGACTATAGGTAAGCCCGGGATGGGTATAATTGTATGAATTAAAGTACACATGTATACTGAGGGCTCATTTCATGTGTGAGTGTCTAAAAATGTCTGTGACTACAACTTAAACCAAGACAACCTAAGGATTTTGAGAAGCACTAAGAGTATCCAGAGAAAATAGTAACTTCGATGCAGCCAATACAAGCTCAAGACTGACAGTCTGCAAATCTAGATTCCAGCCTCTACTCTGCCACATTCTTGAGTGACCTGGAGAAGTCACTCAAGGTCTTCCTTTGCTCATCTGTCACAGAGGGCGTGGGAGCCTGGAGCCCAGCCCTCCTGTGCACCCGTCTAGCTATGCTTCTCTGGAGGCGAAAGGCTGCTGGGCATTGAACACAGCCATCAGCTTGGGAGCTGGGCCAAGCCTCACCAGGGAACAGTGAGGGGCTCCCTGTTCTGACACCACACAGGTGCACACACACACCTGCTCATCAGGTCCCCGGCCGACCCCTTTACACACACCGTCTCCTGCTTCTGCAACAATGCCGTGCAATAGCAGCTATCATCAGCCACATTCTACAGGTGAGAAAGCTGAGCTTCATCCACAGTTCCTCAGTAGCAGGAGTAGGACTGGAACCCAAGTGTGTTAGCTAAAAGCCCACACGTTTATCCAAGATACCATATTGACACTGTTTAAAGAATGCACCCAGGGAGTTGAACTGGTGGAGTCTGCATTCTTGTCACAGATAGAGTCCCCTCTGCCCTCCACATCTCCCCCTTACCCCCAACACAGGACTACTGGGTTCCTCTGCTGGTCCCAGGTGAGATACTCCCTCACCTTCCAGCAGCAGGTGACGAGGACCAGGAGGCACCAGAGACAACCCCAGCTCCTCACTGCAGGAGCAAGGGAATATGGCCTCTGAGAGCAGCTGGGATTCTAGGCAGCTGAAATTACACTGCGCAGCGACAACACTCAGTGGTAATGCATGTCAGAGGGATCAGCGATGGCTTCAGCAGCTGGTGGTCTCTGCTGCCCCCTAGATGTCTGTTTCCTTCAACAGGCCTCATAGATTAATTTAAAACCAAGTGTTTGGTATAATATTGCATAGTAACACTCTTTTCCTGCCTCATCAATCATGCATTTATCCTACCTTTCCTGTGTGGACTGTAAGTAGTTAACAAGCCAATGCTCTTCTTAAGAATTGCAGCTAATAGGAGAACAAGTGATAGAGGAGTCACCATCTTGCAACCCTTAATGAAATAATGAGTCTGGGTAGCCATCACCAATGGATGCTAACACAATTAGGTGAAAGCCTAATGGAGACCTTTGTAATAGATGGATCTGACTGAAACACCCAAGGCCACTCATCAATCTGTGCATCTATGCATGGGACATGATTGCCTTCTCATATAATACAGTGTACAATACAGGTCCATCTGTGAAGACCTCTGTCCTCCCCCAAAAAATGAACTGAATCCAATCAAACCTCTAGATTTCACTGCCAGTTTAGAGAAAACAAGAGGCTAGTCAGGGTTTCTTAGCCTCTCTATTATTGACATTTTGGATAACCACCAAAAGAATAGTAAAAACCAGTCTAATGGTGAAAAGAAATAATAAAAAATAGTTAATCCAAAAGAAAGCAAAAAAAAAAAAAAAGGAGAGGAAGGAAAACATAGACTTGATGGGACAAACAAAAAGCAAAAAGAAGAAAGTAGGTTTAGATACAAATATATTACTAATTCCATTAAATCTAAATGACTACATTAAAAACAAAATTCTCAGCCTAGTTAAAAGCAACAAAGGACATAGCTTAACTATAAATATATAGAAAGGTTAAAAATGAAAGCACAGAAAGAAATGCATGCAAACACCAAAAGAAAGCTGATATAGCTATGTAATAGAAAAAGAACACCCTGAGGCAAAAAGTATTATTAGAGATAAAGAGAAAGATTTCATAACCATGAAAGATCAATTCATTGAGAAGATGTAGTAAAATTACATACTTATAACAACATAGCCACAAAATACGTACAATAAAAACTGGCAAGATAAAAAGGGAAAATATGCAATCTTGGTATGAGATTTTAATACAATACTCTTAGTAATGGATAGAACAAGCAGACAAAAACACCAGTAAGGATATAGAAGATTTGAATAACACAATTAACAAACTTAGCTTCCTTAGCATATGTAGAATACTGCACCAAACAGCAGCAAAGTCCATGTTGTTTTCAAATGCACATGGAGTACTTACCAAAATTGGCCACCACACACCACACAGTCCTGGTGGCATGGGGACATTTTGTGCATAGTTGATTGATATGGGAGACTGTACCTGACCCAACATGGGTCAATGAGTTTTTTCCCTAGATTTTTGGGCTTGAATCTGATGGTTGAAGCTGTGAAAAATAAAGCTTGGGCACCTTTCCTCCCACCTTGAAAAGGGGATCCCAATGTTTTCTGAGTCTCTGTTTAGGTTATTCATGAGGTCATGCATATTCTACCTCGGTTTTACAATGACATTCCAGAATCTTTAGCATGCATTTACTTTGGACATTTTTTTACTGTGATAAAATATATATAACATAAAATTTACCAGCTTTAGCATTTAAGTGCACAGTTCGGTGGCACTAAATACATTTGCATTCTTAGGCAACATCACACCATCCATCTCCAAAACCACAGCTTTCATCTGTTCATCTTCCAAAACTGCAGGTTTATCTCCATTGAACACCAACTCCACATTGCCCTCTCCTTGTATCCTCTAGCAACCATCATTCTACTCTTAGGCTATTTTGTGACTCAGTTTCTCTGTCACTTAATAGAAGAAAGGCTCCATTGCTGACTGCAGGGATTGTTCTGTGTATACAGGCCTTCTTGCATCTATAGGATTAGGTTTACTGCAGGAAACAAAGGTAAGAGAAATATACATCATATGGGTTTTTGGAGGAAGAAAAGAGACAGCACAAAATGGATGAGGTTTTTGCATTGGGTGTCCTATGCACAGGACTCAGCAGGCCTGCCATGGATCTACCTGCCTAACTCTTTCCCATCGAGTTCATCTTGTGGGCCACTTCCAAAGTATAGATCCACAGGCAAGTTTCACAGCTCTGCTGCTGTCACCTGTGGCAAGCTTCTCATAGTGCCTCTGTGGCTTAATGTCATGAGCCTCTCCATTGTGAGCATTCTGTTTAAGGTCTTGCACCATCACAGCCTGGCAATGAGCTTCAGATGTTTTGCTATAACCTTAGATTTAAGTCATCACATGGCAGGACCAAGACCTATCATGCATTTACTTTTGTTTTTGGCTTAATTTGAGTTGGTTTTGTTCCTTGTACAAAAAGAATCTCTGTACACAGCCTCCTATTAATTTTTTAATTAATAGATTTTATTTTTAGAGCAGTTTTAGGTTTACAAAAAAATGAGAGGAAAATCAGGTGTTCACACACACACAGCTTCCTGATTAGTAACATCTCACACTAGTGAGGTACATCTGTTAAAGTCAATGAACCTATGTTAACATGTCATTATCACTGTAGTTTACATCAGGGTTCCCTCTTAGTATGTTATATTTTATGGTTTTTGACAAATATATGATAATATGTATCCACCATTATAGTATCAGACAGAATAGTTTCACTGCCCTAAAAATCCTCTGTGCTCTGCCTATTCATCTACCCCTCACCAAACACCCAGAAATCTTTTTTTTTTTTTTTTTTTTTTTTTACTGTCTCCATTGCTCTGCCTTTTCCAGAATGTCATATATTTGGAATTATATGTTATGTAGCCTTTTCAGATGGACTTGTGATATGGTTTGACTATGTCCCCACCCAAATTTCATCTTAAATTGTAGCTCCCACAATTCCCACATGTTGTGGGAGGGACCCAGTGGGAGGTAATTGAATCATGGGGAAAAATGATTTGAACCTCTATCATCACAAACAATCCCATTCTATCTCTAATAATGATTTTTGCGGGTCTTTGCAGTTCTGCTCTTACGACAGTGAATAAGTCTCATAAGATCTAATGGTTTTAAAAACGGGGGTTTCCCTGCACAAGGTCTCTCTTGTCTGCCGCCATGTAAGATGTGCCTTTCATCTTCTTCAATGATTGTGAGGCCTCCCCAGGCATGTGAAACTGTGAGTCCATTGAACCTCTTTTTTTTAATAAATTACCCAATCTTGGACATGTCTTTTTCAGCAGCATGAAAACGGACTAATACAACTTCTTTCACTTAGTAATATGCATTTAAGTTTCTTCAATGTCCTTTCATAACTTGATAGCTCCTTCCTTTCTTGCTTTCTTTTTTTTAATTTTAACTATACAATAAAGCACTAAGCTAAAGAAATTAAACTACGGAATATCTATCTGCTCAACGCACATCTTCTGCAGACTGCCGAGAACCACTCTGTGGTCAAGTGATCTCTTATCAGAAAGGAATGCTGGTTAGTTGCTGTGTTAAAACCACAAAAAGGCCAGGTGCGGTGGCTCATGTCTGTAATCCCAGCACTTTGGGAGGCCAAGGCGGGCAGAGCACGAGGTCAGGAGATCAAGACCATCCTGGCTAACACGGTGAAACCCCATCTCTACTAAAAATACAAAAAATTAGCCATGTGTGGTGGCGGGCAACTGTAGTCCCAGCTACTCTGGAGGCTGAGGCAGGAGAATGGCGTGAACCCAGGAGGTGGAGCTTGCAGTGAGCAGAGATCACGCCACTGCACTCCAGCCTGGGCAACAGAGCAAGACTCCATCTCAAACACACACACACACACACACACACACACACACACACACACAAAAAGAAGGGGGAGTCCAGTCACAGCCTCAGATAACTGGCTAAAGGCAATAAGTTAATGAGTTGCCTGTTTCTTGTTCCCCAGGGTTGATTTCTGCATACTCCTTAGGAAAAATTTCTAGTTAAAGATGAGTAAGGATGGGGCATATTGAGGTGTGTCTGACCTCCCATCCCCTCATGGCTGGGAACTCAGTTTTTAAGGTTCCTCTGGGGTCCCTTTGGCTGACAGGCACTCCATTCAGTTGGTTGGGAGGCTTAGGATTTTATTTTTATTTCTTACTCTGCTGTCATCATCTTGAACATATAAATTTTGGTGCTCACTTCAGCAGCACATATACTAAAATTGGAATGAAACAGAGAAGATTAACATAGCCCCTCTTTTAAAAAATAAAACAGAAAATACAACTTTTGATGGCTTTAGAAATGAGTTGCAGAAAGGTGAGTCTGAAAAATCTTATGACCAATCAAGATTTCACATCAATAAAGTATTGTTATCCATTGTATTATATAAATTGGTGAAACAAAAAATGGTACATTTTTGCAATTTGTAGGTTTATGTCATGACTCATATATCACTATTATCCCTATTACATTTTATAAATAAAAATTAATTTTTTAAAAAAAGCTTTATATTTTAGGGGTTTGTTTGTTTGTTTGTTTTGAAACAGAGTCTCACTCTGTTGCCCAGATTGGAGTGCAGTGGCGCGATCTTGACTCACTTCAATCCCCACCTCCTAGGTTCAAGTGATTCTTGCCTCCCAAGTAGCTGGGTTTACAGGTGCCCCACCACCATACCCAGCTAATTTTTGTCTTTTTAGTAGAGACAGGGTTTCACCATGTTGGCCAGGCTGGTCTTGAACTCCTGACTTCAAGTGATCCACCCACCTCAGCCTCCCAAAGTGCTGGGATTACAGGCGTGAGCCACCACGCCAGCTTTATATTTTAGTATTTTAACTACAGTTTTTTTCCTAGATTTTTAGCAAGATAAGCACATTTTCATTTTGCACCCAGCCCTACAAATTATGTAAATTACATGGCCAGCGAGGAGGATAGGTTCCTGTGAAGCTGATTGTCTCTGGTTGTCCTGTAGGAGTCTAAGGGAGAAGAGTAACACTTTAAGCTATTATCTGATATTTACAACTTCGTGTGAATGACTTTCAGATACTGTGATGAAAGAATACTTTTAAATGTGTGAAAAAGATCTCCTCAGGGCACTGCATACAAGGAAAATAGGGAGACTACCATCAAGGTGGGAAAGGGTGATACAACAGGGCCAGGGGCCTGAAGATAAACTCCAGATTTCACCCAGAGTTAGGCTTTGTTAGAATCCTGTTACTAACAGGACACAAATCACACAGCAAACTATTAAAAATGAGAGCAAAGCACACAGCACAACTATTAAAAAGTAAAAATTAAGCTGTCATTTATACGAGTCATTAACAAAACTCCCTTATCACCGGAAGCACGCTAACACCATATATAAAATTGAACATGTGGGGACATCATTCAACCTCTTGTTTAAAACTGGCTTTGAATGGCCCAACTCTAGAGAATTAGAACTGCTTTTAATTATCTGGGGTCCTCTGGAGAGAGATCAACTTCTCAGAGTTCTAAATAGAGAAAAATATCTGGAGTTAATTAAAGTATGCCAATACTGTCATTTTCCATGTGGGGTAGAAAGAACTAATGTGTAGTTAGGATATCAGCAAAAGGCTAGTAGAAACATGAAGTCACTGGTAAATTGAATGCACAACTCCTGGGAAGTGATCAAAATGCAACTGTTTTGTATATTCTGCTGCTTGTCTATTTGTTATTTCTATTATATGTCTATGGCCACCTATGCAAAAAGTGAGGACCTATTTTCATGTGAAAGGAACCTCCACAGTTAAAAATACTCTAGCTAAGGGTAGTGAAGTAAACCAAGCTACTCCTGTTCTAAACAGATTTGAGATTCAGAAAGAATCTCTCTCTCCCTCTTTTTTATTTTTTTTTTTTTTTTTTTGTTGAGGTGGGGTTTTTCTTTTGTTGCCAGGTTGGTCTTAAACTCCTGGCCTCAAGCAATCCTTCTTCCTTGGCCTCCCAAAGTGCTAGGATTATAGGCTCACACCAGACAAATTCAAAAAGAATCGATTGAATAGGGGGGAAAAGAACTAATTCAAGAGACTTTGTCTATAGCATTTTGACTGTATCTTCTCAGTAAGGACAAAAAGAACTGTAAACAAATATTGAACCCTAGTTGGTAGTTGTAATTTTCATGGTAGTATGGGTTTGTGATTCTAAAACTACTTTCTGTGTATTTTCTAATTAAATAAATTAATAAATATATTCAGAAGGATGAAAGCAATATTTCTTATTGTTGGAGAAGAGAATTACAAATATGGAAAGGAGGGAAAGTTAAAGTAAATCGCATTGTGGTCATTTGGAATTGGAGGCCATTTAAACTCAAGTGGCAGGGTATAATTTTTTTTTTCTTTTTTTTTTTAGAGATAGTCTCACTGTCACCCAGGCTGGAGTGCAGTGGTGCAACCTTGGGTCACTGCAACCTCCGCCTCCTGGGTTCAAGCAATTCTCCTGCCTCAGCCTCCTGAGTAGCTGGAACTACAGGTGTGCACCACCACGCCCAGCTAATTTTTTGTATTTTTAGTTGAGATGGGGTTTCACCATGTTGGCCAGGCTGGTCTCGAACTCCTGGCCTCAAGTGATTCGCCCACCCGAACCTCCCAAAGTGCTAGGATTACAGATGTGAGCCACCACTCCCAGCTGGGTATAATTTTTTTTTTTTTTTTTTTTTTTGAGACAGTTTCGCTCTTGCTCCCCAGGCAGAGTGCAATGGCACGATCTCGGCTCACTGTGACCTCCACCTCCCGGGTTCAAGCAGTTCTCCTGCCTCAGCCTCCCAAGTAGCTGGGATTACAGGCTTCCACCATCACGCCTGGCTAATTTTAGTATTTTTAGTAGAGACAGGGTTTCACCGTGTTGACCAGGCTGGTCTCAAGCTCCTGACCTCAGGTGGTCCGCTTGCCTCGGCCTTCCAAAGTGCTGGAATTACAGGTGTGAGCCTCTGCACCGGCACAGGTATAATATTTTTGTGAGTTAAAATTGTATTTTATTTATTTACTTTTATAAAGAGAGCATTATGTTTAGGATTTATGTACCTGGTTTTTTAAAACCTCATTGACCTCATTAATGAGAGAATGAGTGGGATGGTAAAGCTGGTTTAAAGATAACTTGAGAGATTAAGTATTACAGGTACTGAATAAAAGATGTTAAAATAGGATTTTGGGGTGGTATACAAAACTGGTTAATGTTATACAGGGCAAGAAGACTATAACCTTTGGGATCTAGGGTTTTTGTTCTTTGTTTGTATGGTTTTTATTTTTTGTTTTAGTTTTTGTGGTTATTTTTTCCCTGAATAAAATTATTTATAGCTATACTAGACAAAAATCTACATCTTAATATGTAACATTATGGTCCTGGCCCCATTCAATAGTGAATAACAAATCAAATCAAGGTACATTCTCCTAAAGAATAAGAAAATTCATCCTGGTATGGTGGCTCACACCTGTAATCCCAGCACTTTGGGAGGCCTAGGTGAGCAGATCACCTGAGGTCAGGAGTTCAAGACCAGCCTGACCAACATGGTGAAACCCCATCTCTACTAAAAATACAAAAATTGCCTGGGCATGGTGGCAGGCGCCTGTAATCCCAGCTACTTGGGAGGCTGAGGCAGAAGAATCGCTGGAACCTGGGAGGCGGAGGTTGCAGTGAGCCGAGATTGTGCCACTGCACTCCAGCCTGGAGACTCCACCAAAAAAAAAAAAAGAATAAGAAAATTCTTGGCTGGGCCTGTTAGCTAGAGAGTGAACAGAGTGTCCTCTAATACAGAGAACAGAGATCTGTCTGCCTTGAGGCACTAGAAGTGATTTCAGTAGCAGTAAGCAGTCAGATCTTGGTTTCTAAATACTATTCCCCACTAGAGAAAAAAAAAAAACAAAAACAAAAAACAAGGCTCCTTGAAGAAATGCTTAATTTCCCCCCCACAAAAAAAGAAATGTTTAATTCCAGAGCTAGGGCAGAAAAATTATAAGTGGAATCTGGAATATCTTCATGTTCCAGGAAGTAAGGGAATGCTCGGAGAATGATGAGGACCTGTCAGAAGGGCACAGGAGCTGTCCTAAAGGGACTCTCCCTGGCAAAATCTGGGGCAATTTGAGCGTCAAAATAAATAACAATAGTAATGCATTTAATCCATTGAACAAAATAGAAACCCATCTGCCCTTATTTATGTGAATAACTGGGAGATAATGGAAAACTCTTCCTAGCAGTCATGTACCAGCCAATAAAGGAAGAAAAAATACTGTAATTTTTAAAAACACTATTTTGTAATAATCATAGTAGTGGTTGGTTCAGGCAATGAATGCAAAACCAGTAGGTAAAAGTTTGTTGAGGAACAGAATATGTATATGGTCTCAAAGTAGTTCCCAAAAAATAATTGATTAATTTCAAAGGTATTATAAAAATAGTAATTTTACAATGGAGAAAATGACAGCCACCACCTTCACTAAATGGTCGAAATTATCATCATCAGAAATGGAGCAAATCAATATCATGTGCCTCCTGATGTAATGTCCTGAGAAAGACATATCACTTTTATGATATTGTTGCCAAAAATGCATAACTTGAATCTATTCATAAAGAAACATCAGACAAATCCAAATCGAGAGGCATTCTACAAACTAACTAGACTGTGTTCTTCAAAAATGTCAAGGTCACGAATGACAAAATAAGGCTGAGGAACTGTCCTAGATTAAAGACTAAAAAGACATAATGACTAAAGGCATTTTATGATCCTGTACTGGATCATTTACCTGAGAAAAAAATTATGAAGGTTATAAAAGATATTATTGGGACAATTGATGATATTTGAATATCCATTGGATTAAATCATAGCAATATGTCAGTGTTAAATATTCTGATTTTCATACATCCTGAAGTACTTAGGAGTAAATGGGCACAATGTCTGCAACTGACTCTCAAGTGGTTCAGAAAAAATATACACACACAGGCACACAGCACATATATGCATATGTAATGGGGATATAATGCTGTGGATATGCATATAATGGTGTGTATGTAGATGGATGGATGGTGGAATAATAAAGCAAAAATGAAGCAAAAAGTAAATTATTGGTGAATCTGGGTAAAAATTATGCAGGAGGGGTTTGGACTAGTCTTGCAATTTTTCCATAATTTTTTATAAATCTGAAGTTTATTTAAAAAGAAATCCTTCAAAAGACCCCCCAAAAGATTAGTGTCGGCCTCCATCACATCAGTTCAGGGTGTGTAGTCTTAGGCAGACTGGTCTGGCCATCCCAGGGGTGGGGGCTCACACTTCCCAATCAACCAGCAGGGAACAAGTGAAAGGAGGCTAACTAGGCACCATCCTCCCCTTTGGATCATAGGCAGAAAGGACCAAAGCAGCAGGTGGCCCTCTAGCACATGAGGCTTATTTCTCAGTGGAATGGCCAGGGACAGCCCCAAGCCACAGCAGACTCACTCCCACATACACACTAATACCTGTGGAGGGGAAGCCTGGTCTCCTCTGGCCCCTGGCACTCTACCCAGAGGCCCTGCTATCTAAGATGTGTTCTTAGCCATGGTGCTATGAACCTTGGACTTCTTGCGGGAGAACAGGGAGAAGAGGCCTCAGAACCGTAGTTTGCAGCTGCAGCTCCCTCTCCTGCATGTCTTCATGAAGGAAAATACCGTCAGACATTAAACACCCAACGTTCAAAATCTCAGACACGAAGTTGGGAGAAAAGAGAATTAGTACTCATCATACTTTTTGCTGAAAAATGATAGAGATAGTTTTAGGGGCCGGGCCCAGTGGCTCACACATGTAATTCCAGTACTTTGGGAAGCCAAGGCAGGTGGATTGCTTGAGCTCAGGGATTCAGTATGAGTCTGGGCAACACGGCAAAACCTGGCCTCTACAAAAATACAAAAAAAATTAGCTGGATGTGGTGGTGTGTGCTTGTAGTCCCAGCTCCTCAGGAGTCTGAGGTGGAAGGATCATTTGAGCCTAGGAGGTCAAGGCTGCAGTGAGATATAATCAAGCTATGATCATGCCACTGCACTCCAGCCTGGGTAACAGAGTGAGACTGTGTCTCAAAAAGACAGAGAGAGAGAGTGAGTTTTAGGCTAATTTAAACAGAAAAACAGTTTTTGGAAGATTTTTTTATTGTTACAAGACGGACCGTGATTGATGTAAAAATGCCAACAGACACAGTAAAAAGATATAATTCCTCTAAACATAACTAGAAGACACAAGAATTTAACAGCAAGGCCACAGCTGTACAGCACAGGATGTTAGCCATGTTCTCCCCAGCGAAGAGTCAAGTTCCTCCTGCCTTCGAGTGCCCAGGAAGTTGCCCTCCTGCCAACAGTACCCAGCCATAGGAATGAGAATCCTACTGGGTCCTCTGATAAGCTCATTTTGTCATTGTTGTCTTTAATTCCCCAAGTGGCAAATCCCCATCCTCAGATGCTCTGGCAGGCTCGTTTCCATCCTGGTTAATATCCTGATGGGCTGACATGATCCAACCAACTGCAAACTGAGAAACAACATCTCCAACTTGTCCTGCGCACATTTTCTCCCTCCTCTCAGGAGCCAATGTGAGCCAGTCCCGCATGTTCCAGAGCAATACAGTGTCCCGACTGAATCGATGGCCACTTGTAGGCTTCTCCAGGATCCAACCATCCCACGTAGGTCTTCCCGAAGTGCTGTCCACTCAGAAAAGATCTGGCTGAGGAAACAGACACAGAGAAGCCACGCAGCGAGAACCACAGCCTAAATCAGCCCGTAAGAACAAGATGGGGAGACCACCATTACTGCCTCCTGCTGGACACTGGGCAAACTCCTTCGCGGAACTCACAAGCCCTGTGTGTCCCAGCACCTGCTCTCTTCTCTGGCCTCATCTCCCATCACCGTCCTCGTCTGACAGTCCACACTACAGCCACCGAAACTTCTCTCAGTTCCCAGCCCATTACTCAGTCATTTTGGAGCCCTCTCCCCTTCCTAACCTCTCTCCATCTATCCATCCATCCTTACACGAATTTAACTCAGCTCTCAGGCCCCAGTTGATGCCTTCCTCCCTTAGGGCCAGGCACAGTGGCTTACACCTGTAATCCTAGCACTTTGAGAGGCCAAGGCAGGTGGATCACTTGAGCTTAAGAGTTCAAGACCAGCCTGGGCAACATGGTGAAACCCCTTTTCTATGAAAAATACAAAAAGTAGCTAGGTGTGGTGGTGCACACCTGTAGCCCCAGCTACTCAGGAGGCTGAGGTGGGAGGATCATTTGAGCCCAGGAGGTCGAGGCCACAGTGAGCCATGATCACACCACTGCACTCCAGCTTGGGTGACAGAGAGAGACCCTGTCTCAAAAAAAGACTTCCTGGCCATGCGTGGTGGCTCATGCCTGTAATCCCAGCACTTGGGAGGCCGAGGCAGGTGGATCACTTGAGGTCAGGAGTTTGAGACCACCCTGGCCAACATGGCGAAACTCCATCTTGACTAAAAATACACACACAAAAAAAAAGTTGGCCGTGTTTGCACGCACCTGTAATCCCAGCTACTAGGGAGGCTGAGGCAGGAGAATCACTTGAACCTAAGAAGCAGAGGTTGCAGTGAGCCAAGATTACGCCAGTGCACTCCAGTCTGAGTGACAGAGTGAGACTCTATCTCAAAAATTTAAAAATAAATTAAATATAAAAAGACTTTCTCAGTGTATGTGGTATATCTAAGACAATAGAATATCATTCCACCTTAGAAAAGCAGGAAATCGGTCGGGCACAGTGCCTCACGCCTGTAATCCCAGCACTTTCAGAGGCTGAGGCAGGCGAATCGCCTGAGGTTGGGAGTTTGAGGCCAGCCTGACCAACATGGAGAAACCCGGTCTCTACTAAAAATACAAAATTATCCAGGTGTGGTGGTGCGTGCCTGTAATCCCAGCTACTCAGGAGGCTGAGGCAGGAGAATCCCTTGAACCCGGGAGGCGGAGGTTGCGGTGAGCTGAGATTGCACCATTGCACTCCAGCCTGGGCAACAAAAGTGAAACTCCATCTCAAAAAAAAAAAAAAAAAAAGGAAGGAAGGAAGGAAATCCTGTCACATGCTACAATGTAGATGAAACTTGAGGATATTATGAAGATATTATGCTAAGTGAAATAACCCAAGACTCCCCAAATCTGGGTGAGGATCCTCAGTAATTTGTCTCCATAGCACTTACCACAGTGAATTGCAATGGCCTGTTGCCCACTGTCTATGTCCTCTGTAAGGACAGTACAGTGTCCTGTTCACGGTTGAAGCCTCAGTACCCAGCATTATGCCTGGCACGTATGTGGTCACAAATGATGATAGAAAGACAGGCATCAACAGATGGATCAGTTCATGAGGCGCTCAGTACCAGACTCCAGAGGGCTTTGGGATCTGTAGTCATGACTGCCTGAGATCCAAAGGAAGATGCTGAAAAGCATCAAAGGCCTTTTGAGATAGTGGTTTCCTTTTCCACGGCTAAATAAGGGATTTTCTTGCTTTGAAATAACAATACTGCATTTTGCCACGTGGGGGAGCTAATGCAACATCAAAGAGGCCCTCCGCGGCTCCATTTTACCGTCATCAGCTTCCTGGGCAGGACATCACCCACCATTGCTCACAGCGGAAAGCATGATTGTGGTCTAGTAACATTACTACTATAAGCTTATTTTTGTTGTTCAGGGAATCTCGTTCAGGAAAACTTTCCAAGACACACAAATCATTCCAGTTCCACAAAAGGAGGGAGTGGGTTATTTTCTCTCCAATGAGAGCCTGTCAGCCTGTTGGTGCAGAAATGCGTGTGCAGGCTGTGTTTAATTGTGAGTGGGGGCCGGGCGCGGCGGCTGACGCCTGTAATCCCAACACTTTGGGAGGCCGAGCCAGGTGGATCACCTAAGGTCAAGAGTTCGAGACCAGCATGACCATTATGGTGAAACCCCGTCCCTACTAAAAATACAAAGTTAGCCAGGCATGGTGGCGAGCATCTGTGGTCCTAGCTACTCGGGAGGCTGAGACAGGAGAATTGCTTGAATCCAGGAGGCAGAGTTTGCAGTGAGCTGAGATCACGCCACTGCACTCCAGCCTGGGTGACAGTGAGACTCCTCAAAAAACATAAAAAATGAAAATAAAAATAAAACTTGTGGGTGGAAATAGACTGGGAGAAATCCCCAAATTATTGTATCTTCATAAACTCAAGCTCACACTTGGGAGGCTGAGGCAGAAGGATTACTTAAGGCCAGGAGTTCAAGATCAGCCTGGGCAATATAGCGAGACCCCCATCTCTACAAACACATATACACACACAAATTAGTTTGGCATGGTAGTACGTGCCTGTAGTCCTAACTACTCAGGAGGCTGAGGTGGGAGGATCACTTGAGCCCAGGAAACGCAGGCTGCAGTGAGCTATGATCATGCCACTGTACTCCAGCCTGGTGACAGAGCAAGGTCTTGTCGCTTAAAAAAAAATAAAAATCCAAGTTCTTCTCTGTCAGGGCCTGCTTCTGAAGGGTAGACCAGCAGGATCAAGGGGCTGCAGTCCTGCTTTCAGGAAGACGCTCTCATGGCCCCTGAACACCTGTGATAGGGCTCAGGAGCCTCTCCACCAGAACTGCCCAGATCCCTACTCCTTCCCCACCAGCCTGACCACCACACTCACCTCTTTCGCCCTCCAGTTCCAACCCCTCCATTCCCCTTACAAGGTCCTATAGTAGCTAGTCCCTCCTCACCTCTTGGCCTCACTTCTGGCCTCCTCTGGCCCTTGACAAAGATTCTTTGCTTGACCAAACTTTAGTGAGCCTCCTAATCCTTTCCTAGGCCCATCTGTGCACTTTCTTGAAAAATTCAGTTTTAAGAGGACCCTGCTAAGTCAGTTTAGCCAGAACCCCTCCATGCCTCGCTATCTGATCATCCCCAATATCTAATTGTGCTCCTCATCCTCCACCATCTAGGTGATGTCCAATGACCCTGTCCTGTCTTCAGCAGGAATCGGTTAGGTGGGTTTAGCCAGAATCCCCCTTATTCTTTATGTTTCCTGTTAGTAATTATCCGTCGCTGACCCCCACTCTTATCCTTGGCTATGCATTCCCACCTGGCCATGCCGTATTCAGAGTTGAGCCCAATCTCTATCCACCCCTGCAAAACGCCACTGCAGTGGCCCCTATTCCTATTGTAACGGTCCTGAATAAAACCTTCCTAATCGTACCTTAACAAGTGCCATGGAATATTTTTTCTTTCTTTTTTTTTTTTTTTTTTTTGACACCAACCTCACATTACCACCACCACCCTCCCCCAGGACCCCACTCCCAGAACACACCCAACCACCCCCATCCCCACACACACAATGCTCAGGGGGCCAAGGGGACGTCAGAGACTCCGTGGTTTCTAGCACTTTGTAGTCCACCGAAATGCCCCCAGGAGTGTCAATGAAGTGGAGAGGCTGGGCTGTGTGTTGACAGCCAGTCTGGTCCCAAGTAGACCCCATAGAGATGTCCTTGCCCCTTCATCCCCCCTCCACACCAGCACCAGCCCCCACAACTTACGGATAGACCAGTCAACCTCAGAGAAAGAGTGGGGGAGGAGGGAGCAACAAGAAATGCTTGTGCAGCTTTGTCCAGCAACATTCTTATCTTTCTCCTAGAGGAATTCAAGCATTAAACCCTGGGGGAGAAACCTTCTGGTTCTCTTGTAAAGGAGGGTTCACTCCACCCCACCCTAAACTCAGACATTTGAAGCAATCCTAGTGGATAGTAAATCTGGGCTCCTCGAAGCTCTCAATTGAGCGACCCCTTTAGCAGGACATAGGGCCCAAGGAGTGTTTCCCTCACCCTAAATCAATGATTCCGACATCAAAGATGCCAACAAGTTTTGCCTGGGAATGGTTTGTGCCTATGACCCTTCATTCAACAAACCTTTACTAAGCACCCACCAGGTGCCAGGCACTATGCCAGGATCACGAAAGTGAATGAGAAAGACATGGTGTCTCTGTTTCAGAAATGGACTGGCTAGCCGGGAATTGGACACGTAAATATTTGTAACACCAGGTGATACACGCTCTCACAGAAGTTACATAAAAAGTGCTAAGATGACAGCTCTAATTATTCACTATTGTGCTTTTCAGTTTATATTCAAGTCCACATCGCAGAATCCATGTTAGAGAACACTTAACGTCTTGACATGACTTGCACTTTTGATCCGTCCATAGACTGCTTGGGTGGAAAGAAATTCCTCTAAGACACTCCCTTCTGAGTATGAGTCAGGAAGCTGAGGTCTCCCCAGCATAGCCGGGTCGGGGCAGGGTGACAGGGCCTCCCGACACACCCAGCGTCCAAGCAGACTGAGCAGAGCCTGCAGAGTGGGTGGCAGGATGACACCTCTCCGGGGAGTCTGGAAGCCCCAGCTGGCTCCGGCCCTCCCTAGGGCTGCGGGACCCTCCCTTCTCTGGCCTCAGCTTCTTAGCTGCCTTGGTTAGACTAGACAGGAGGAGACAGCTCTACCCTCCTTTCCACTTCTGAGCCTATGCTCTTGTGAGTCTCATTCTTGCCATGAAGAATTGAAGAATCTTTGTGCTCTGAGTCAGAAGCTATGTGGCCACTTTGCTAAAATGTGACTCAGACACAGACTCAGCCCTGAGGCCCCTTTCATTATATTCCCTTATTTGGTCCCAAGCGGCATTTCCATATTCTCTCTGGGGAGCTGGTGGGCAGAGCCTTTCTGTGGGCCAAGGAGGAGCTCAGGTGCCAGACACTTAGACTCTGATGGCTCTGTAGCTAACTGGCCCATCCTCAGAGACTAACGCAAAGGAACGAATTTCTAGGATGTTCAACTATGTGGAGAATACAAAAAAAAAAGCAAAGAAAAAATATTTTTAAAGAAAGAAAGAAGGCCAGGTGCGGTGGCTCACACCTGTAATCCCAACACTTTGGGAGGCTGAGGCAGGAGGATCACCTGAGGTCAGGAGTTCAAGACCAGCCTGGCTAACATGGTGAGTCAATACTAAAAATACAAAAATTAGCCAGGTGTGGTGGTGCACACCTGTAATCCCAGCTACTCAGGAGGTTGAGACAGGAGAATCACTTGAATGTGGGAGGTGGAGGTTGCAGTGAGCTGAGATAGTGTCACTGCACTCCATTCTGGGCAACAGACTGTCTCAAAAAAAAAAAAAAAAAGAGGGGGGGAAGAAGGGAGGGGGGGGGGGGGGGGGGGGGGGGGGGAGGGCACGGTGGCTCACACCTGTAATCCCAGCACTTTGGGAGGCCAAGGTGGGTGGATCATTTGAGGTCAGGAGTTCAAGACCAGCCTGGTCAACATGGTAAAACCCTGTCTCTACTAAAAATACAAAAATTAGCTGGGCTGTAATGATGCATGCCTGTAATCCCAGCTACAGGGGAGGCAAAGGCAGGAGAATTGCCTGAGCCTGGGAGGTGGAGGTTGCGGTAAGCTGAGATCACATCACTGCACTCCAGCCTGGGTGAGAGAGTGAGACCCTGTCTCAAAAAAAAATGAAAGAAAGAAAGAAAGAAAGAAAGAGAGAGAGAGAGAGAGAGAGAGAGAGAGAGAGAGAGAAAGAAAGAAAGAAAGAAAGAAAGAAAGAAAGAAAGAAAGAAAGAGAGAAAGAAAGAGAGAAAGAAGGAGAGAGAGAGAGAGAGAGAGAGGGAGGGAGGGAGGAAAGGAAAAGAAAGGAAAAAACAGGAAGAAAGAAAGGAAGGAAAATAATACTAAATTATATGGAAAATGACTTGGACACCATCAAACTTCCACTAGCTGCCCGTGAAAGCCGAAATTAATATGCTAAAAAATTACTATCTCTAAGTCCATAGAAAAGTCTCCTCGTATATATATATCAAGAAGAGAACAAAACGAGGAGGATAGGACATAACCCACCTCCCAGAGGGAGACGCAGCCTCGGCCAGTGGAAGTGCCCTGGTGATATTCCCCCAAACACTGCTACATTTCCAAGTGGCCCCTGTGACTGGAAATGAGAAGCATAGGGGTTGTTGACCTAGGTAGGTTTTGAGGAAAAAAGAATCCACAAAGTTACAAGTGGAGGAAGGAGAGGAAGGAGCTGGTGAAGGAGATTGAGAAAGAACAGCCAGGAAGGTGGAAGAAAAACCAGGAGAGGGAGGTGTCCATGGAAGCAGAGGGAAGAAAGAAAGGGAATGGCAACTGTGGCAGTGGCAGCTGCTGGACACAGAGGGTAAGAACTGAGAAGGTTTCCCTGGATTTCAAATCAAGGAAGTCATCGGGGACTGTGGCCATTGCACTTGGAAGTGTGCTGACAAGTAAGGCTCAGAATGTTCATGTTCTCCCCCGTTTGGAAACCACATTGCTCCATCTAGGACAGAGGTTCCCAAAAGCAGTTTTGTATTCAAATGCCGACTCCATTACCCACTGACTGTATAACTGTGGGTGAGTCATTGAATATCTTGGTGCCTCAGTTTTCTCATCTGTAAACATGGAAACAATGACAAGACCTATCTCATAGGGTTATTCTGAGGATTAAATGAGTAAATATGTGCAAAGCATTTGATTTTTGTTTGTTTGTTTGTTTAGATGGAGGTCTCCCTATGTTGCCCAGGCTGGTCTCAAACTCCTGGGCTCAAGTAGTCCTCTCAACTCTGCCTCCCAATGTGCTGTGCCTGGCCATGTACAAAGCACCTGAGATAAGAACGTGTTCTCTCCAGGCTGCTGCAGCCAATGACACCACAGTAGAGGTACTGGGCTGGTCATTTCTGCACAGTGCAGACTTTCATTGGCCCACCTTTGCTCCAGAATCCCCACTGGGTTGGCCAAGGCTTTCTCAGAGTGGCGCTGCCGTCTGTGGATCCTCCTACCACACTGCCTTTCCTTCCCCTCTCTTTTCATAGGTGTAAGGCTTATGTTACGGTCTGAAGGTTTTTCCGGGCTCCTCCTGTTCTCTCTCCCCTCTAGTTACACAGGACTTACCCCAAAAAGTCTCTTGCTTGTCTAACTTTGCTTTGGTATTTGCTTCCCAGAGGACTCAAGTTGACACACTTGGTTAAACAGAAATCTTTGCTACAGGACTTGTCAGAGCCTTTAATATTAAAATATACACATTATAACTCATCAAGAGGGAAAAGTATAAAGCATTTCCCAAATTCATTTGATCACTAAAAACTACACACTCACATCCACACACACCACAGACCCTCTCATGAACATCTCATGAAACATGTTTTGCTGAGTAAAGTTTGTTAAACATTGAGCTAGGCCAGCCGTGGTGGCTCATACCTGTAATCCCAGCACTTTGTGACGCCGGGGCAGGCAGATCCCGTGAGGTCAGGAGTTTGAGACCAGCCTGGCCAACATGGTGAAACCCCATCTCTACTAAAAATACAAAAATTCGCAGGGCGTGGTGGCGCATGCCTGTAATCCCACTACTCAGGAGGCTGAGGCACAAGAATCACTTGAATCCAGTGGGTAGACGCTGCAGTGAGCCGAGATCACGCTGCTGCACTCCAGCTTGGGCAACAGAGCAAGACTCTATTTCAAAAAAACACCAAAAAACATTGAACTGAAGACCCCTAAAGTTCTATCCAACCCTGGGATTCTTTCATATGGATCTCAACGTGTAAAACGCCTCAGTCACCTAGGGCCTTATTCTACAGAAGGGAAGCCCAAAGGCTGGTTTGAATTGCATTAGCAACTCAAGCTATATTTATAAGTCTCCTCCCATCTGATAATTGCTTTGTCAGCACCATTTTCCCTATTCTACAGATGGAGAAATTGAGGTCTAGGAAGACCAAGACACTTGTCTCAGACCCACAGTTGAGGTCTTAGTTTGCCACTGAGTCACGGTCAGTGTGACACAAGGATGGAAAACCAAAGGGAGCTACAGGTGAGGGAAGGGAGATGAGAAGGGTATCTGAAATCTCAGCCCTGCAATAAGGTGGGCCACAGCAATAATGAGATGTCACTGGGCTCAGCCCTGCGCCTGGAAGGAGGGAGGTGGTCAAGGATATCAACAACAACAAAAAAATTCCTGATCTCAGGGGAAATACAACATTGAATTGAGGGGAAAACATAGAAACACCTCTAGACTGTCATAAAACAAATGTAACGGAGGCAGGGGAAATGTGGAGCCCCGGTGTGAGTAGGTGATGGAGTTGGGTGGCTGTCATATGTCACAGCAAGATGGGTAGTTGGCTGCCCCGAGCCCCATCCTGCCCCTCCCTGTTCCAGCACCCTGGCCCACCAGCTCCTTCCTGGCAACTCCCATACTCCCCCAGTTCATCCACTACAGGATTAATGGCTAACTCAGTGGAGGCTTCCTGCCCCTGGGTCAACACCAACTTCCCATTCAGTAAGCCAGTGTCAGCACTACAGTGGTTTGGAATACTTTCAGTATCACTCCCTGTTAACAAGTCTATCCATGGACTGACTGAGAAAAGAAATGGAATGGGGCAAAGTAACAAAATAAAGAGGCAAGATAGAGCCTACGGTTACCTAAATCATTTAGGTTACCTATGGTTACCTAAATCACAATTTAGACAAGCACTGGTGATCTTGCACGCAGAGAACCACCGCTGAACCATACTGGGGAAACTGGTTTCTGCCCCAGCAGATGTGTTGGGGAAATGACATGCTGACCACCACGACAACATCCTCGGAAGACTGAGTGGCAGAGTGCTACTTTGGCTTTCTTACCACATGAACTTGAGCATATATCTGGGCAGTTCTAGAATTTCGATGTGGGAAGGACTTAGGGATGAAAAAAATAAAATGTGGATGGTAGATGGAGTTTGGGGCAGGGGCCTGGAGGCTTGTTTTGTAGCTGTTTTTGCTTGGTAAGCTCCCTGTTCTGACTTGGAGACATATTTATTAGGGAGCTGGCTGACGGGAATTATGGATGGGGCCAGCTCCTCTCCCAGCACCCTGTGGTGCTGACATCTGAGGTGATCACTTCCCATGCAGTGGAGAAAAGCATGCTTCTCTATATTTGTTCCATACATCAGGAAGCTTGAAAACAGGATTTGCTGCCACATGTCAAGTACTCACGTGCCTTTAGAAGAAAGGCGCCATTGCTGCCGATGATAACAATGATAGCATCTAAGGTTTTATAGTTCCCCAAATAATTTCACATACACTGTGATTTGATGCTTATAACAACCCTGAGAACTATGCAAAGTAGATATTATTTCCCCATTTTAAGAGATGAGAGAATGGATAGTTAGTATTTTGAAAATTGCCAGACCCCACACATATAAGACTTCACGTATTATTAGTAAAGTTACTACTAGGGAACTCCAGCTATGAAAACCCCTCTGGGAGATAGCACTGGTGGGTGAAGGGCTGCAGCTTCGGCTCTAGCCTCTTGGCAAGGGTGGGATGTAAGACCCTAAGCTCCAACAGACTGGGAAAAGAGAAGGGGCTTAGAAAACTATCTGGGCTGCTGGATTTCTTTCCAGAGTTTCCCTCTCTCCTTCTACTGTCAGCACCTCTCATCTTTTGCAACACCAGGGAGAAGCCTTTCCATTGCCTCTTCAGCTCTTGGAATCCCTCGAGAAGCCCCCTCCCTGTTGAGTGGCATCTAACAGGCTTGTCCAATACCCATGCTACAACTATAAGGAAAGAAGAAACCCTGCAGCTGCTTCAGAAGAGAAAGAAATCTCTTCAAATGAAACCGTTCTTTGCAGCCCTGTGGAATTCATATTCTCTCTGATCTCCTTGGGATTCAGATCATGGACCTGAAAGAGGGAGGGGAAGAAAACAGGGTCTTTTCCTCAGCCTGGGCCTGCCATTCCCTCTGCCCTCCTACACTGGGCATGGACAGACCCCAGGGGACCGTGGTCTAGGTGTTGGCAGCCAGGCTGGCTCTACAACACATGTCAGCTGCTCCACTGGGCCTCCGTTTACTCATCCATACAATGAGGCGATAAGCTCTCCCTTGACTAACTGTGAAGATTAAGTGCACAAATATGTGTAAATATGTGTAACGTGCACAAATATATCAAATAAAAACTGAGACTGACATGTGGAGGTGCAAAATTAAAAAGGAAGTTTTGGTTAGTATCTCCAGAACCTGGCTGGGCACGGTGGCTCACATCTGTAATCCCAGCACTTTGGGAGGCCAAGATGGGTAGATCACCTGAGGTCAGGAGTTCAAGACCAGCTTGGACAACATGACGAAACCTCATCGCTATTAAAAATACAAAAATTAGCCAGGCATGGCAGCGAGCGCCTGTAATCCCAGACACTCAAGAGCCTGAGGCAGGAGAATCGCTTGAACCCAGGAGGCAGAGGTTGCAGTGAGCCGAGATTGTGCCACTGTACTCCAGCCTGGGTGACAGAGCAAGATTCTGCCTCAAAAAGAAAAAAAAAAATTCCAGAACCTGCAGATTGTGCGTCTGATGCATCTCAAACATCCAGGGCCAGGGAGAAAATAATCTAAAGAAAAATGCTACTGAAAAAGATTCCATTACCACGGCCCTCTGAGACACACACATTCTTACTCTCATTTTTTTTCTCTCTCTGTCTCTCTTTCTCTCTTTCTCTCTCTCTCTCTCTCATTTACTCACAAGGTCAGTGGCCCAGACCCAGGCAGTTTTGGACAATCCCAGCTGTTTCTGACTCACCACCACCCTCAGGGCTGGCTGACTCACTCCAGGAAGGTTTCCACCATGAAGTGTTTGTCTGTGTCCCTGTGTTCCTGTGAAAAGGACTGTGTGGTCAGAGAAAGAGAAGACTTTGCTGGGTCCAGTGAGATAGCATAGTGTGAGAGGCTTTGGGAAGTAGAAAAAGCAGCATTTACTCAGGTTTAAAAACTAGACTTTGTCCAATTGGTTGGGGAAAGTAGTCATTGTATGTGTTTGCAAATAAATGTGGGTGGCATAGGACTGCCTAAAGCCCTTTGTAAGCAGAACCCTGTGTGCACAGCGATACCTAGAAGGCTGGTAAGGGGAGCTGTCAGGGCTGCACCAAAGATGGTGTTGCCTAGCTGGGGTAGAGGAAGTTCAGGTAACCCAGGAGGCTCTTCTGCTCCCTGGCTACGCAAAGCTTCTGATTTGACGGGAATGATAGGTTTGATCTGCCCATTTGTTGCTAAAATGACTTGAGAGGGAAACGACCTCCACCTGCCTGGGAGGAGTCACTTCCTCCAGAGATGAGCTGTCCTTGAGATCAGCGGAGGAGAAGCCTGAGCTCTGCCCCACTGGGCAGGAGGACAAGCTTTCTCCCAAGAGCCTCAAGCCCAGAAGAAGTTAGGGTGGGGCCAATGGAAATCAGACAGTGGAACAAATGAACAGCTTCCAGGACAGGGCTGTCTCTTTCCTCTGTTTTCAATTGTAATGGTTTCATAAAACCTTTGCACCAGAAACCCATGAGCTAGAAATGAATGCCTGTATCCCCATCTCTGGACTCAGAGTCCAGAGCGCCAACCATTACACAATGAAAGCTGTGTCCCCATCTTATTCAAGAGTACAGAAAGCAAAACCTGGTGGTGGACGGTGGTACCTGCCCATCAGGCAGCGTGCCCAGACTTGCAAACTAGAGAGGGAGGATGTCAAATAAAAACCAAACCATGGGAGACTGAGGCGGGAGAATCACTCGAACCAGGAGGTAGAGGTTGCAGTGAGCCAAGATCGCACCATTGCACTCCAGCCTGGGTGACAAGAGTGAAACTGTCAAAAAAAAAAAAAAAAATCCAGACTTTGATAAAGGGACACTTCGACAGAAAGAATAACTACTGCAAGCCAGGCGCGGTGGCTCACACCTATAATCCCAGCACTTTGGGAGGCCAAAGCAGGTGGATCACCTGAGGTCAGGAGTTCAAGACCAGCCTGGCCAACATGATGAAACCCCGTTTCTACTAAAAATACAAAAAATTAGCTAGGCATGGCAGCTGGCACCTGTAATCCCAGCTACTCAGGAGGCTGAGGCAGGAGAATCGCTTGCACCTGGGAGGCAGAGGTTGCAGTGAGCGGAGATTGTGCCACTGTACTCCAGCCTGGGCAACAAGAGTGAAACAAGAAAGAAAAAAAGAGTGAGAGAGAGAGAGAGAGAGAAAGAAAAGAAGAAAGAAAGAGAGAGAGAGAGAGAGAAAGAAAGAAAGAAAGAAAGAAAGAAAGAAAGAAAGAGAGAGAAAAAGGAAGGGAGAGAGAGAGAGAAAGAGAGAAAGAGAAGGAGAGGAAGGGAGGGAGAAAGAAAGAAAAAAGAGAGAAAGAGAAGAAAGAAAGAGAGAGAAAGAAAGAAAAAGAAAGAAAGAGAGAAAGAAGGAGAGGAAGGGAGGAAAGGAGGAAGGGAGTGAGAAATAAAAAAGAGAGAAAGAGAAGAAAGAATGAGAAAGAAAGAAAAGAAAGAAAGAAAGAAAGAGAGAGAGAAAGGAGGGAGGGAGGAAAGAGAGAAAGACAATTCCAATGCAGAGAACCTGCAAGCATCTCAGAATCAAACAGAAAAAGGTTCTTCTTTTCTAGGGTAAAGGAGGGGCAAGTGGAGATAAGCAGACTCTTTGGAGGGGAAGCTGGACAAGTGAGGGGAAATGACCTGTGGGAGCTGACAGGAAAAGGATCTAGCTGTGTTCAGTCGATTCCCAGGAGAAGCTGGGCAGGGAGGTGACTTGGCGGGGACACTCCACTTTGTACTTGTTCAGGCTTGGGGGCAAGCAGAGTTCAGGGATCTGTAGGAAAGAGAGAAGTCTGACCAAAGTTTTGTCAAGCAAAGCGGATAAGTAATGGGCGACTATGGACACATGGTCAGAGACAAGAATAGATGGGGCAGAGGAATAATAGTGACAGAAATACTTGTTTTAAGAAAAGGTAAAATCACGGCTCTCATATTAGTATAAAATAAACACATTTTAAAGATTCCATTTCAGTGGAGTGCAGTGGCTCACACCTGTAATCCTAGCACTTTGGGAAGCAGAGGTGGACAGATCACCTGAGATCAGGAGTTTGAGGCCAGCCTGACCAACATGGAGAAACCCTGTCTCTACTAAAAATACAAAATTGGCCAGGCATGGTGGCGGGCACCTGTAATCCCAGCTACTCGGGAGGCTGAGGCAGGAGAATCACTTGAACCTGGGAGGCAGAGGTTGTGGTGAGCCAAGATTGCACCATTGCACTCCAGCCTGGGCAACAACAGTGAAACTCCGTCTCAAAAAATATATATAAAAGAGTCCATTTAACTTGATTAAATGAGGCAATCTGGTGGATGTTATAACTGGTTCAAAGGAGAAGCCAAAGCAGCACAATTTACATGACATAAAGAGTATTGAAATTGAATATGCAACTAGACAAAAAGCTAGTCTCTCTACAGGGGGAATGTAGGCCTCTACTGGACAGAATGCATTTGCATATCCATAGGAAAAATTATTTTGCTACAGTTATCTACAACTTAGGTAACTTACTTAGAGTTACTTAGATAACTGTACGTTGCTACAGTTATCTACAACTTAGAGTTACAAAATAACTCAAAAACAATGAAAGGGGCCTGTGTGGCGGCTCACACCTGTAATCTCAGCACTTTGGGAGGCAGAGGCAAGGGGATCACCTGAGGTCAGTAATTCGAGACCAGCCTGGCCAACATGGTGAAACCCCATCTCTACAAAAAATATAAAAAATTAGCCAGGTGTGGTGGTGTACACCTGTAATCCCAGCTACTTGGGAGGCTGAGGCAGGAGAATCACTGGAACCTGGGAGGCACAGGTTGCAGTTCGCTGAGATCATTGAGATCATGTCACTGCACTCCAGCCTGGCTGACAGGGGGAGACTACATCTCAAAAAAAAAAAACAACGAAAGGCTAGAGCCAGATCTTCTGGAAGGAGATGCTCTAAACCAGGGTTTCTCAGCCTCTGCATGACTGATGTCTTGAACTAGATCATCTTTTGGGTGCAGAATGTAAACCAAAAATAAAATTCTAAGCCCCCACTGCACCCCTCCACCCCCAACCATCTAAATGGATGGTTCCCCCTTAGTCAGGGCTCTTAAAATTTTAACCTGAAATTTTCAGGCCATGAAGGAAAGGGGAGGTCAGACATGCCTCATTATACCTCTCCGGTGTGAACATCAATGCAGACTTTAGGTCTGATAAGAAGCATTTTACAGCCTGTTCACTCTGAAGCCTGCTAGTTAAAAGTTTCATCTATGTGATAAAACTTTTGTCTCCACAACCTCTTATCGCAACCCAAACATTCCTTTCTATTGATCCCAGGCCTTTAGGCAAACTCAACCAATTGTCAACCAGAAAATGTTAAAATATTTACCTATATCCTGGAAGCCACTCCCACTGCCCCCGCCACCTCACTTTGAGTTGTCCTGCCATTCTGAACCAAACAAATGTATTTCTTAAATGTACTTAATTGATGATCCTTGCCTCCCTAACATGTATAAATCCAAGCTGCACCCCAACCACCTTGGGCACGTGTCCTCAGGGCTTCCTGTGTCACAGGTGTGCGTCTTCAACCATGGCAAAATTAACTTTCTAAATTAACTGAGACCTGTTTCAGGTTTTCTGGGCTCACAAGAGTTATCCCAGACATTGTAAGATGCTTAGCAGCATCCCTAACTTCTACTTAGTAAAGGCCAGTAGCACCTCATCTCCTAGCTGTGACAATAAAAACTATCTCCAGACATTCCCAAATGTTTCCTGGGGTGGGATATGGGACACAGCTGCCCCAGTGGAGAACCACTGCTGTACACCATGCACAATTTTCCAGTGAAACCCAAATTCCTTCCTACTACTGTAGAGAAGGAGAGGAGGTAATTTCTTCCCATCTGCATTTCTTGGCACGCACCCATGTCTCTGTGTGTGAGCTGAGAATCACACCCTGACTCCACAACAGAGTGGTCACAGTAGCCGACACAGGCACTATTCTAAGCCCTCTCCAACAGTAACCCAACTCATCCTACCAGTTAAATATGAGTTTCAGATAAACAATGAATCATATTTTCTTTTAGTATAAGTATGTATGCCCATGCAATATTTGGGGCCTACATATACTTTACAAGTATCTGTTGTTTATCTGAAATTCAAATTAAACATTTGGGAGGGCTGTTGTTTTATTGGCCAAATCTTTTTATTTTATATGATATTATTTTATTTTTGATATGGTGTTTTGCTTTGTCACCCAGGCTGGAGTGTAGTGGCGCGATCTCGTCTCACTGCAACTTCTGCCTCCTGGGTTCAAGCAATTCTCCTGTCTCAGCCTCCCAAGTAACTGGGGTCACAGGCACCTGCCACAACGTATTTTTAGTAGAGACAGGGTTTCACCATGTTGGCCAGGCTGGTCTCGAACTCCTGACCTCAGGTGATCCACCTGCCTCCAGCCTCCCAGAGTGTTGGGATTACAGGCGTGAGCCACTGCGCCCAGCCTTATTGGCCAAATCTGACAACCCTATCTGTAATCAAATAAACAGCTGAGCAGTAGTAACTGCAGCATCGTGATTGCAACAGGCCTCCGTGGCTTAGAGTCCCTGTTCTGCCTGTGACCGTTGTGCCACATTGGGAAGTCATTTAGCCTCTCTGAGGCTCAGTTTTCTCATCTGTAAGATGGGAACAATATCAGTGCCTTCTTCAGAGTTGCTGGGAGGATTGAATGAGATGATGTATGCAGAGCCGTTAAGACGGTGTTTGGCACAAGGTTCAGGGCAGCTGATTTAGTTTCCTCAACTTCACTACCTGATCCTCTGCTAACTCCCCGGGTGTTTTCTGGACGGCCACAACTACCCTAGCCTCCGGTGTCGCCCAGCCTTCCTCCCCATTGAGTGTAAAGGTGGCCTCGGGTTCCGGTGGGAGCCCCAACTCTGGACCGCGATTCGCGAGCCTTCCCGGCGCCAGGCCGCGCCATCCCGGGAGCTGTCCGCAGATGGCAGCACCGGCCCCGGGTCGCGGCGATCCCGGCGCTCCGCAGGCCGCAGGCTGGCCTGGTCCCGGGCCGGGAGCCCATCAGGCCGGGAGCGGCAGAGGCCACACCCCGCGGGCCGGGCCGCTTCCCTCCGGTGAATCATCGCTCGCAGCGGCGGCGCCCGCAGTGTCCGCAGCAGCGCGCCGGGCCCTGGCCGCGCCCCAGCCGAGCGCAGCGCGAAGTCGCCCCGACCTTTCTCTGAGCAGCACGGCAGCCGGGGCCGCAGCATGGCGGGCATCGCGGCCAAGCTGGTGAAGGACCGGGAGGCGGCCGAGGGGCTGGGCTCCCACGAGAGGGCCATCAAGTACCTCAACCAGGACTATGAGGCGCTGCGGAACGAGTGCCTGGAGGCCGGGACGCTCTTCCAGGACCCCTCCTTCCCGGCCATCCCCTCGGCCCTGGGCTTCAAGGAGTTGGGGCCCTACTCCAGCAAAACCCGGGGCATCGAGTGGAAGCGACCCACGGTAGGAAGTGCGCGGCAGGACGCGGGCAGGGCGGGGTGCCGGGCAGGGAGGGGTGCAGCTGGCCCGCGGCGCGCTGGGGCGGGGGGCAGCCCGGGTGCTGCAGTGGGGAAGCCGCAAGCCAGGACCCCGCAGGCCTGCGACACCTACACGCCGCCGGAGTCTGGGACTCCTTTCGAGCGTGGGGGAACTCCCGGGGCCTGCCCTCTCTTCCACCCACCACGCTTTCCTGGGCGGGTCGGGGCGAATCACAGCACTCAAATCCCACTAGCAGGCCAATTTAGGACTTCACAAAAACTCAGGGTGACACAGGAGGCCGGGGTGAAACTTGTAATTGAACTGTAGCGGGGACCTGGAAGAGGCGGGGAATCGGGTCTGCAGGGAAGGGAGAGGCAACATCCACCAGACAAAGTCCGTCTCCAACTGGGGTTCTGTCTGTTCGTGGAGGGGGACAGGCCAGAGCCTGGTCATTTTGTGACTAAGGATAGTCTCATGCAGCCCTGGGGTTACATTTATTTTTCCAAAGGGGAGCCAGCGATACCTCCCCATAACATCGACACTGGTAATTAACCCAGGACACGGAGGTGTCTCCTGGTTTGCCTGGTGGGAATCCTCACTGGGGAAAGCTCCGGGAGCCCTCCAGACCCCATTATCCCGTCCCCCAGGGTCTCTGACCTCCCGGCCCTGGGACAACTTGCGCTCCCCAATCTACTTGTCCATTCCGTTTCTCGGGGAACCGCCTCTTTTGGGACTTCCCCAGGCTTCCCCTACCACGCCTGGGGAAGCCTGCCTGAAGCCCAACTTCTAGATTCCTGTTATGAGAACAAGCCTTCCAGCTCTGCTTCCACACCCGGCAGCCTCCCAGGTCACCTTCTGTTACCCTAAATCCAGCTCATAGGTAGCCAGGGCTGCAGGAAGCACCCTAGCCCAGACTCAGAGCACTTGAATTCACCTTCTTGCTAACCTGCTGGGTGACCTTGAGCGAGCCGTTTAAACTCTCTGTGCCTCCGTGTCTTCATCTAAAATAACACACCCTGCCTAGATATTTTCTCTCTTTCGTGGCCTGCCAGACCCTGCCATCCTGGCCTCCTTTCAGTCTCTCAAAGAGCCAGTTCTTGCCTGCACGAGGCCTTCTCACCAGCAAGGCACGCTCTTACCTGGAGTGTGGCTCACTCTCATTCTTTCCAACTTAGTCACATGTTCCCTCCTCAAACAGGTATTTTCTGACCCTTCTTAGCAGCCACCTCCCCACCTTGTTATTCTCTAACTCTCACCCCACTCATTTCCTTCATAGCATTGTCACAGTTTACAAATATAATCACATGTATTTGTTCTTCCTACTGAACTGCAGGAATCACGTGTATATTATTTACCAGTATATCCCCAGTGCCTAGCACATAGCCATGCCTTTCACAGTATTCATCCATTCATTTATTCACTCATTCATTCAACAACATTGATGGAGCACCTATTACATGCCAGGCACTGTCCTGAGAGCTCAGGAGATACACTAGTGAACACAAAAGAAGTGACTGTAGAATGAATGGATGCAGGATTGTAATGAGCCTCAGATGAAATTATGGTTGCAAAAGTGATAAACTGACCTGATGTGGTGCCTCACGCCTGTAATCCCAGCACTATGGGAGGCCAAGGTGGGAGGATCGCTTGAGCCAGGAGTTCAAGACCAGCCCGGGCAACACAGTAAGACTTGTCTCTATAAAAAAGTAAATTAAAAAAAAAAAAAAAATGAAACGCAAACCAAGAGAATGTGTTCACTTTACATTTGCATGGCACTTTACAGTTTACACAGTGAGTTCACACTCATTCACTTATTCTTTCGTTCATTCAATAAGCATTTCTCAGATACCTTCTATATGCTAGGCACAATGCATATGGTTTCTGCTTCTGAAGACTTACTTCTGAGGCTAGTGAGGTGACAGAGACAGGTTCCCCAACAGTTGGGAATGCCTGTGGGACTTCCAGATGAGGATATAGAGGTCTAGAGATGATCTAGGGCCACTGCTTAGGGCAGGTGGGCTGTGCACTGCACTACCAAGGAAGAGTGTGACTATTATGATCCCCATTTGCCAGTTGAAGAAATTGAGGCTTGGGAAGGTTAAATCCTTGCTCAGAGTCAAGTGGATATAGGCCATAGATCCAGGACTGTGTGTAGTCTGTGCATGTTGAGCCCACCCTTTATGGCTGCGTTGTCTGCCTCTATCCTACCTTCTCAAATGCTGCTGAGGTCAGGCAAGGAGAGCACAATTGTTTCCACTGGATTTGAACACTAGCAGGTCATTGGTGAGTTTAGCAGAGCAATTTCAATGGAAAGGCGAGGGTAGAAGCCAGATTGTTATAGACTCCAGAGTAAAGGAACTGGAAATGAAGAACGTGATCAACTCATTTAAGAACGGCCCCTGGGAAGAGAGGAGAACTGATAGGTAGAGCAGGACCTGGATTTTGAGAGCCGGTTTTTTTTTTCATATGAGAACAACTTGAAAGTGTCACATGTTGAATCACGAGGAGGAAGGGATTAAAGATAAAGGCAGGGAGGGGCAGTGAAACAGGGTCCCTGAGGAAGTGAGAATACGGGTTGTGGGCAGGAGAGGGGAGCAGGTTAGCCTTGCAGCAGGAGGAGCTGCTCTTCCTCGGAGAGAGGATTTCACAACACTGGCAAGAGTGGCTCCAGCACCTGGAAGGGGGATTAAAGCAGTAAGTCCAGGGGGGTCCAAGGGCCATGCAGGGGCACAGTGAGGAGGGAGAAAGCAGGCATGATCCGGGTGGCACATCGGATCCTCCCAGCAACCAGTCCATTAGGAGCAAGGGCAGATATTGTGAGCCCCTATGTTTCCCCCAAGAAAATCAAACCTCTGAGCGGTTTCTCACTTGCTTATCTTCAGCTGGCCAAACTCAGCCTCAAACCCATATGTCCTGTCTCCAAGTTCAGTGACTGTTATCATCAACTTCTTCAACAGTAGTAATAATAGATCACATTTATGGAGTGCTTGCCAGGGCATGTTTACATCATTATCTCATTTAACACTCAGAACAATCCTCTGAGTTGGGTATTTTCATCGTTCCCATTTTGCAGGTGAAAAAACTGAGGCTTCAAAAGATCAGGTGACTTTCCAGGGTCCTAGGACCTATACAATAAGTGGCAGAGCCAGGATTTAAACCCAGGTTATCAGAATAATGCAGCAAAGCCCAAACCCTCAACCCCTTTTCACTGACTGGTAAGTCCCATATTTGATTCGATGCCCTACATGCTGTGCGCAAGTTTCAGTTTTCTGAAGCATCGCTCAGCACCACTCTGAACTCTGACTTCTCTAGAGTCTGCTAACGGCATTCGAAAGTTTCTGAAGTATAATGGAAAAACCCTGCTGGGGTAAGTGCCTGGCACACTCAGGATTATCACTGTGATTCTTTATAATAAACAGGCTCCCAGCACCAAGCCCAATCTATTCCATCAGCTGGATAAGAGCTCGCTGACAGGCCTTGGGCCAAGCTGGCTTCCTTTGCCTCAGCAAAAGAGCATTCTGATTCTCTCTGCCATCCCCAAAACCAATAGGAGCAGAGAGCAACAAGGCAGAGGCATGAAGAGAATGTCCTCTGCGGCAGACGGTGCTTCCGGAAGAGCTCCCACAATCTGAGCCAGGATGATCAGGGGCTAGATCCAAGTCTCACATAGGCAAACTTCTGCTTGACAGAGTGGGCACGCCGAGCGCCGTTGGGTGGAGGCAGGCGTGTGCAGCCCAAGTGGACATGAGACGCAGGAGCAGCTCCTTCAAGCCAAGGTTGCCTGAGCCCAGAGAGGCCCAAGTTTGTGCCCCAACTTCCTCTGTGGCTTTTGGGTGGGGCTGTTCAGAATCGAAACACACTTGGAAGGCTACTGAAAGGGCTAAGAAGTGTTCAAGATTGGCTTCCATCAGTCTGCTTATGACAACGGCCCCAGAGATTTTAACACCCTTGGACACTTGGTACTAAATCAATTAGAGGCAGGGCAGGAGCAGAAAGAGTTGGCGCGTTTGATCAGTAAGTTCCAATGCCAGTGCTGTCTATTATCTGTGAACTGTGTTAACTTTGGACACATCACTTCACCCTTTTGAGCTGTTTCCTCGTCTGTAAAAGGGGGATAATACCCATTCCATGCAATAAAGCTTTGAGTGCAGTCTCTGATGTAAGCAGGTACAGAATATACAGATGCTCTAAGTTTCATGACCCCATGGAATAATTCAAAAGGGTTAGATCCCCCCTGCCCTCAAAAGGGCATGTGTTAGGAAGACAGAGTAGTACCTAAGTAGTAAATTGCAGAGTCCAGAGACTCTGGGACTCAGACTTGAAGGGATGAGTGAAGATTGGACTAGGAAGGACTAGGAAGGAGGACTTCACAGAGGAGGTGACAGTGAGCCTCAATGTATGATGCAATATGGAAAAGGAGGGAAGAGACTGGGAAAGGAAGGAATTTCATGCAAGCAAAACAACTTGCATGCAGTAACAGAGGAGAGAAGGTGCTAGCCCAGTGGATAGGGTGGCTCTGGAGTGTGATGGTCTCAACGTCTGGCAGAAGAAGCTGGACTTGCTGCTGTGGCCCCTGGGAAACAGCTCTAGGCATTCCAGAGTGTGTAGGGTCCAAATGCCTGCCCTTCTCAGACAGGACCGCCCATCCACCCATCAGGGCCCAGGAAGCAGGGGTCAGAAGGACTTCATGACACAGAGCTCTGACTGTGATGACACACTTTCCCCAGAGGGGAGAAGGGGTTAGAAGATCCACTGAGAATGGAGGCATCCTAGCTGCAGAAACACCTGCCTGGGGGGCTAACAGCACTTTGTGGGTCTTGTTCCCAGGAGATCTGCGCTGACCCCCAATTTATCATTGGAGGAGCCACCCGCACAGACATCTGCCAAGGAGCCCTGGGTAAGTGATGGATTCAGAGCAAGCTGGGGGGTCCTGTCTGTAAGGCTGTGGGTGGAGAGATGAGGGACAATCTGTGGCTTCTCTCCCTTCCCAAGCAGCTTGGCAATTTCTATTTGCAGAAGCTCCATGGAATTTCTTGGCCCCAGGGGGCAATATTTCTACCTCCAGCCCCATGCTGGGGCACACAAATGAGGCCTCCTGTGTCCCCTGCACAGGGCTAGTTGCTGAGGTTACAGAGATGCTGCCACTGGGAGGACCAGGGGGCTTCTGGATGTCAGTCACCCCTTGGTATGCACCTCCTGGAGCCAGTATTACCAGTGGTTCATGAAATAGGCTCTGGGCAGAGGACCAGGTGAGAGGACTCCCCCAGGCCAATGACAGCACTGAGACATTAGTTCTCTGAGGTTCAGGGACCAGGGAAGGTGACTCAGTGTGAGGGAAGAGGAAACTCTAATGCTCACTGCTGAAGGAAGTTAAAGTATCAGGGCATTTCAGTGTTTGCCAGACCAGCTCACCACGGTATCACAGCTGTAATGATCATTTAAGTAAAAATTAACCGAAGTAGCTGAATTGTCCAAAACCTTGCTTTCTGGAGCCAAGTTCAGATTTGTTTCTGGAGATAGTCGTTGTTGAGGGTTTGAACCCACAGGGTTCTCTACCTTTAGTATGAAAACTCCCAAAGCTTCTAGGAAGTCCCAGCAATGGGGCCTGGGGCTGTTATCTAAGATTCTCATAGAATCCACCCTCAATGTTCTTTTACTCGCAATAAATGCGGGCCTATAATTACTGGAGGAGATTATTTTGCTCTGATAAACCAAAAATCTATTTTCTGCCATCAGCGTCAGCTGGCTGGCTCCCCAGGCAAGTTCATCAGTAACAAAATCAATCAACTAGAGTTGTACCTCCTGTCCTCACCCACCTAGCAGAGGTTTTGTTATTCCTATACCCCTAATACCAGCTGATAACAGCTAATATTTATCTCTAAGTCACCGTGATTATTCTCATTTCATAGATGAGGATGCAGAGGTCCTCCTACAACTGAAGTGGGGGCTGGTACCCCTGACCCCAGGGTATGTTTAAATCCTGAGCTATACTCCCTAAGAGGGGACCTGGAAAATTTTCTAGCCCTGAGGGATGTCAGGGCATCTGTGTGAATCATTAGGACAGACAGACTGAGGGAGAACGTGACCTGAGTGGGAAAGCTTGTCTGAGCTCAGGCTCTACAGATTCCTGAGATGCCAGAGCACATTCTTACCTGCAGAAAATACTCTTTTCATTTCTTTTCTTCTCGCCCCACAAAAGACAGAAGATAGAGGTCCTTGGGAACCCAAGGCTGATCCTCCAGGAAAATGTATTCATTAGAGAAAATGGAATTGATGGAAACTTTGACCAACCCTGGGGGCTTTACAGAATCCAGAAACAGCCGGGCGCAGTGGCTCACGTCTGTAATCCCAACACTCTGGGAGACTGAGGCAGGTGGATCACCTGAGTCAGGAGTTGGAGACCAGCCTGGCCAACATGGTGAAACCCTGTGTCTACTAAAAATACAAAAAAAAATTAGCTGGACGTGGTGCTGGGTGCCTGTAATCCCAGCTACTCAGGAGACTGAGGCAGGAGAATTGCTTGAACCCAGGAGGCAGAGGTTGCAGTGAGTGGAGATTGCACCACTGCACTCCAGCCTGGGCGATAGAGTGAGACTCCATCTCAAAAAAAAAAAGAAAAAAAGAGAGAGAGAGAGAATCCAGAAAGAAACACAGCAACTGCCTAACAACTGCTTCAAAGTTTAACAACACCTTAAGGGCCAAAGTTCAAGCAACAAATACATGATTTAAGTCCTGTGTAAATACCACTGGGCCATTTGGAGAGGAGACAGCAAAGTTTAACATTCCTGGGAGAAATTCCCCTCCCAAGGGAATTATAAACCAGATGAAAATGTAAACCTTTTAAAAATGTCTTAGTACCGGCCGGGCGCGGTGGCTCAAGCCTGTAATCCCAGCACTTTGGGAGGCCGAGACGGGCAGATCACGAGGTCAAGAGATCGTGACCATCCTGGCTAACGCGGTGAAACCCCGTCTCTACTAAAAAAAATACAAAAAACTAGCCGGGCGAGGTGGCGGGCGCCTGTAGTCCCAGCTACTTGAGAGGCTGAGGCAGGAGAATGGCGCAAACCCGGGAGGTGGAGCTTGCAGTGAGCTGAGATCCGGCCACTGCACTCCAGCCTGGGCGACAGAGCGAGACTCCATCTCAAAAAAAAAAAAAAAAAAAAAAAGTCTTAGTACCTAGTCTGTAATTTCTCGGGGGTGTGTGTGTGTGCATGTGTGTGTGTGTGTAATGCAGTATTGGTCATTTTGTTCTTTTGGCCTTTCATTTTGGAGGACTCTAGTTAGATCAGTCTGTGCAATGTGGTATACCGTATTCTCGCCCTGATTCTGGCATGTGGGCAGACGGTGCTGATGGGGCCTTGATCTTCACCAAATGCCAACAACCTCACAAGCACCAGGAACAGAGGCCATGACAGTGACACTCTGCAACATGGGCAGAGATATGAGCCTAGAATCAGCTCTGTTGGTAGTCGGAAGACTGGGCAAGTAATTACCTGGAACTTCCATCACTTCCAAAAGCGGAGAAGGAAGGAGGGTGAATGAAGTGACCTCAGACACCCTGTAAGATGTTGTATTCAGCTATTCTAAAGCCATTCCCTGGTTTCTGACCAGCTATTCCTCATTCCTTGTGCTAGAGGGTTAGAGCATCACAAGATCATCCTTTTTTTCTCTCTTTCTTTCTCTTTCTCTCTCTCTCTCTCTTTTTTTTTTGGCAGGGTCTCACCCTGTTCCCCAGGGTTGGAGTGCAGTGGCAGGATCTTGGCTCACTGCAGCCTTGGCCTCCTGGGCTCGAGTGATCCTCCTACCTCAGCCTTCTGAGTACCTGGGACTACAGGCACACACCACCACACCTGGCTAATTTTTGTATTTTTTGTAGAGACCTGGTCTTGCCATGTTGTGCAGGCTGGTCTTGAACTTCTGAGTTCAAGTGATCCACCCACCTCGGCCTCCCAAAGTGCTGGGATTACAGGTGTGAGCCACTGTGCCCGGCCAAGATCATTCTTTATTACACACATAAGGAGTAATAACAGCACCCATCACCTACATAACAATATGCAATTCATGGGGCATTTTTTCACTATAGCATGTCATGTACTCATTCCATATCTAAAGTAAATATTTTCATCTCACTGTACAGATAAAAAAAAAAACTGAGCCACAGAGAGGGGAGGGTAAATGTAAAGCCACACAGCTAATAATTGCCAAAGGATTGAACCCTGGTCTGATTTTAAATCCTACACTCTTCCTAACCCATGCTCCCTCCAATTTGCCATAGTGCTGTGCTGAGGAACCATTCTCAGCAAAATTCATCTTCTCTACCTGCACTTTCTACCCTGAGCCTTACTCAGTTCCCCCAGGGAACTTGGGCAGGTGACATTCTTAGACTTGTGCACTTCGCAATGCCCTGCCCTGTTTACTGTGCTGCCCAGCAATGGTTAATCCAGAAATACCACCCTCCTTCCCAGAAGGCTCAGATTCCAAGCTTCACCAAAGTCATTTAAACCATGTTTACAGAGCTGCTCTCACCAAGAGCCATCTCCATTGCAGAATGTAGTTGTGTGAGAATTGATTCAGCAGAGAAAATTCTGCCCTGCTGGAGGAAGGGCTGGAGACCCGGATGGAGCCTCCACTGGCTGACCCTGCAGCTAAATATGGCTCTGAAATTGTGGGGTAGTAACCACATTCTTACAGGTGCTTGCCACTTGAAATGGCTCCCAAGGACCCAGAAAACTTGGTCCAAGGCTGAGCTGCTCCTACCTCTGTTGCTTTGCTTTGCACTGGGTCACCACTGAGCTTTCCCCACAGCCTCACCGCTCACAGATGAAGGCAGCTACCCCAGCCAGGAAGGCGTAGGTCACCTTGCAGGCCTTTGGCTTCCTGGGGGAGAGCCCAAGGCTGCCAAGGCTGTTGAAACAGCACACCCCCATTTCATTGTAACCCAGCAAATGTTCCCTGGACCCTTCAGGGGTGGGTCAACCTGCCTCCTCCTCAAGATGTCACATGGACCCCCAGAACACTCACAGGGTGCCCCACACCACAGCCTAGTTCAGCAGCGAGTGGGGAAGGAGCAAGACCAATGGGAAAGGCAAGCCAGATGGGGAAGTTTCCAGTCCTGTTCCCTCTACCACTCATTAGCCATTTATTTGGACCCAGCCTCTCTGAGCCTCAGTTTTCTCTTCTGTGAAATGGGAATAATAATAAGGCTCCTTTCCCAGGGCTGTGGAGGAAAGTGAGATTTATACAGGCAAATACACTTGGCACACTGTAGAATCCCAGACAAATTCAAGGGACTGGGATTATCATTACTGATTCCAGTTATGTGAAAAGTCCTTTCGCCAAATTGCCGAAGAAAAAGAGAATGGTGGAGGAAGAGAAGAGTAGGAGAAGAAAATAAGTTGGGTTGGAAACCAGATCCTCATCCTTGAAAATTTCATAATCTAAGGGTGGAAATGCCAAAACGAGGAGAGACAAACTTGTGGCCTGTGTTAGGGTAACACACAGACTGAAACTCAGGAGAAGAAACATATGGGGAGACAATGAACACAAAGAGGTCAGATGTGCATTCCTCAATTTTAAAAATTGAATATTTCAGTGTTTTAAATAATTTTTCTTTCTTTGTCTTGCTCTGTTGCCTACACTAGAGTGCAGTAACAGAACCATAGCTCACTGCAGCCTCGACCTCCTGGGCTCAAGCAATCCTCCCACCTCAGCCTCCCGAGTAGCCAGGACTACAGGCATGCACCACCTCACCCAGCTAATTTTTGTGTGTGTCTGTGTGGAGATGGGGTCTCACTATGTTGCCCAGGCTGTTTCAAATTCCTGGACTCAAGCAATCCTCCTGCCTTGTCCTCCCAAGTGCTGGGATTACAGGTGTGAGTCACCACACCTGGCAAGTAATTTTTAAATTATAAATTTAAAAATGCGTTTTTATAATAAGTACCTTTAAAAATGTTAATAGACTTTTTTTTAAGAACAGTGTTAGGTTTATAGAAAAGCTGAGATGACAGTACAGAAAGTTCCAGATACCTCATACCCAGTTTCCCCTATTATTAACGTGTTACATCAGTGTGGTACATGTGTTATAATGAATCAGCATTGATGCAGTATTGTTAAAGTCCATGCTTTATGCAGACTCTCTTAGTTTTTCCCTAAGATTCTTTCTCTATTCTGGGATCCCATCCAGGACCCCACATTTCATTTAGTTGTCAAGTCTCCTTCGGCTCCTCTGAGCTGTGACAGTCTCTCAGTCTTTCCTTGATTTTGATGACCTTGACAGTTTTAGGGAATATTGGTCAGAGATTTTTTAGGATGCCTATCTACTGGAATTTGTGGTGCCTTTTTAATAAGTATGTAGTGGCTCACACCTGTAATCCCAGCACTTTGGGAGGCTGAGACAAGAGGATCGCTTGAGCCCAAGAGTTTGGGACCAGCTTGGGCAACATAGCAAAACTCTGTCTCTACAAAAAAATTACCGGGGCTTGGTGGCACATGCCTGTAGTCCCAGCTACTCGGGAGGCTGAAGCAGAAGATCACTTGAGCCCAGGAGGTGGAAGCTGCTGTGAGCCGTGCACTCCAGCCCGGTTCTGGAGCCACTGCACTCCAGCATGGGCGACAGAGGGAAAACTTATCTCAAAAAAATAAATAAATAAGTACCCATGTAGTTAAAATTTTTAAAGACTAGCAAATAGATGGTAGCTGGTTTGATGGAGAAAGTAAATCCATTCTTTTTCTTAAGAGTGATCTCTTCACCACCAGTCCCAGCACCCCCCTTACCAGCCTCCCAGGGCACTGACATTGTCCATGGGCCATCGTGTCCCCTCAGCTTCTCTTCTGGTTGTAAATGCTCTTGCACTTTTCTCCCTTGTGCCTGCCGTCCACACTCCCAGCTGCCTTCCCTCCGCATTTAAGATCTAAGATCTTAGAGACGAGATGAGACATCTCTTGCCTTAGTGCATCTAAGACAGCTCATAAACAAGTCCGGGTGAACCGCTAACCCTTCTGTGTTGCTTGGAGGCCCCTGTCCCACCCTGGCTGCGCCAGCTTTGGCCATGGTACCCGCAGTCTCCAGCTACATCAGATGCCTGAAGAACAAATCTCTCCTTAGCTCTCCCTGCCCCCTCTCCAGGAATAGGAGCAGTGGGACCCCCTTCAAGAATCCCCCATTTCCCATATGCCTTCCTGCAAAGCCACAGGGCATGCAGAGTGCGATTCCAGGGCTCCAGCCTGCTACCCATGGGCTCTGGATTCAGGGGTGATTCTGCCTGTTTGGGTGCCTCTTTAGCTTTTCCACCAGCTTCCTGTGGCCAGGAGCCAGGCCACACCCCTGTATGACCATAATTGTCTTATTTTATCTCTGAGATTAGAAGGTTGGAACAGATTTTCCTGATGCCCCACTACTTCTGACATTCTGTGACTTTAGAATGTTACCTTCCTCGACAGCTCCCTGCATCCTCACACACCTGGCTTTAGCTGGACTGGTGTTTGTGAGGAATTATATCTCCACCTTGCTCAGCACCAGCCCCCAAGAGGACCAGCCAAGGGACACTGTCATCTGGGGATTTGAGAAATGAAGGACCATGTGTTCCATGAGGTCTGGTGGGGTCCTGGCTAGCAACACTGTCTGGCTGACTGAGTCCCAGGAGGAGGTGGCCTGGCCAGCAGATGTGCAGTGAGGCCACCTCTCCACCACCCCTGTCCCATAGAACTTCTAGTGATGATGGAAACAGTGTATATCTGCACTGCCCCAAATGGCAGCGCTAGCCCTATGTGGCTGTGGAGCACTTGAAATATGACTCATGCAGCTGAGGAACTGAATTTGTAATTTTATTTAATTTAAATGTAAATAGCCACATGTTCCTTGTGGCTGCTGCACTGCACGGCAGCAGACTGTTGAGCTCTGGAATCCAGCCTCTCAGCCTTTACTCTCCATAGTGGGATAGTATTCACATCGGAGCCAAGCATGCACAGACATCAGTAAACAAGCAGGGCACGGTGGCTCATGCCTGTAATCCCAACACTTTGGGAGGCTGAGGCGAGAGGATCCCTTGAGCCCAGGAGTTCAAGACCAGCCAAGCAACATAATGAGAACCCATTTCCGCAAAAAAAAAAAAAATATTTTTAATTAGCTGGGCATGGTGGTGTGCACCTGTAGTTCCAGCTACTTGGGAGGCTGAAGTGGGAGGATCACTTTGAGCCAAGGAGGTCAAGGCTGCAGTGAGTCGTGATTGCACCATGACATTCTAGCCTGGGTGATGGATTGAGACCTTGTCTCAAAACAAACAGATAAATATGCATCAATAAACATCTGTAAATATCAGGGTAGAGAATGAGGACTTGGTGTCCAACAGTTAGGGGTTGGCCTCTTATTCTGCCATGTACTGGCTCTGTCATCTTGAGGGGATGACTATCCTCTTCACACCTCAGTTTCCTCATCCATGAAATGAAGACAATAATAGAATAATAGTGTCTACTATCGAGACCATCCTGGATAACATGGTGAAACCCTGTCTCTACAAAAATACAACACAACATACAAAAAATTAGCCAGGCATGGTGGCACACGCCTGTAGTCCCAGCTACTTGGGAGGCTGAGGCAGGAGAATCTCTTGAACCTGAGAGATGGAGGTTGCAGTGATCCAAGATCGCACCACTGCACTCCAGCCTGGGCAACGGAGTGAGACTCCATCTCAAAAAAAAAAAACTAAATAAATAAAAATAAAATAATAGTGTCTACTGGCTGGGTGTGGTGGCTCATGTCTCTAATCCCAGCACTTTGGGAGGCCGAGGCAGGTGGATCACTTGACATCAGGAGTTCAAGAGCAGCCTGGCCAATGTGGTGAAACCCTGTCTCTACTAAAAATACAAAAATTAGCCAGGCATGGTGGCACACACCTGTAATCCCAGCTACTCAGAAGCCTGAGCAGGAGAATCACTTGAACCCAGGAAACGCAGGTTGCAGGGAGCTGTGATCACACCACTGCAATCCAGCCTGGGCAACAGAGTGAGACTTCATCTCAAAAAAAAAAAAAAAAAAAAAAAATTGTGTCTACCTCAGGGGACTGTAAAGATGAAATGAAATAATAGACATAAAGCTCAGAGCTCCAGAGGCTGGTGTGTAGTAAAGGTTTAATCCATGCAGATTGCACATTCTCTTTGGGGAGAGTACAGCTAGAGGGGAGTACTGTCAAATGAGGTCAGGTCGCTGAGGTGGAGACACACTGTGCCATGTCTTGAATACCGGACTGGGTCCCGGCTTTAGCACGTGACATTGGCAGCCACCTAAGTTTTGGAGAGGGGTGTGACAGAGGAGGTGGTGTCCCGGGGGAAGCTCCGGAAAGAGACTCAGAGGAGTCTCCTGCTGTAATTTTCCTGGGTCACACAATGGTCACAGCCTCCTGATGTTTCCACAGAGGGCCAGAGGCCTTCAGTGCCAAGGAATGTGGATTCTTTCCTCTCCCAGCACATACACGTGCTGCCAGTACCTTGTGATCTTTAGCCATAAGTTTCCACTCACCCATCTGCAAAATGGGAACAATGACGATGTTTGCGTCCTTTCTTTTTCTTTTCCTACAAGGCAGGGAACTTTAAGACTGTGTGACAGAAAAGTGCGACTGGAACCCAGGGCCTCGTGGGGTTCCTCCGTCTCTCTGGGGATCAGGATCAGAGTGAGAACGTTTCCCATGTTCATTCTTGTTGGGCCCGTTCTCAGGATGATGTTTCTCCTGTATTTTGGTACCCCAGCCCAAGCGAGACTTTACTAGTTCGGCACTGTGAATCCCCCCAGGAAGTCAGGAAAATAGATACTGTCTTTGTGGTTCCTCCAGGAGCTAAGGAAGGAGAGTTCCTGAAGAGCAGGAATTTAAGAGAGGAATTGCCGGCTGAGGGCAAGGTTCCACCTCCTCCTCCCTTCTTCTGTGGGGTCTGCGATGACAGCAGGGATGGGGAGGAAGAGGGTGGGTTTGCCTGTGCCTGGGGGGAAGGCAGCCATCAGGAAGGAACAGCCACCTCTGCTGGGGTACTGGAGATAAAAACTCTGATATCGGCTAGTGACTGTGGGGGCGATGGCCCAGGAGGGTCAGGGCTGCAGCGAACAGGGACACAAAAACCATGAAACATGCCACAGGTCACGTCCTCCTGGTCCAGAGCACGGCTGAGACAGGCAAGGGACTTGAGAGAGGGAGAGTGAATGTCAAGTCCCAGCACCCTCGCCTCCCTCCCATCCTCCCTTTTAGGGCCTCCCTTCCGGCAGGTGGGGCAGGGAGAAGGGAAAGGAAAGGCCTGGGACACGTGGTTTGGATCACTGGCTGTGGCTCACAGTTCTGATGTGTGTGCAGTTTAGGGAAGGAGGCTGAAGACTTCCTGTTAATGAAGGTGGGGCATGAGTAAAATGGAGGATCTGCCCCCTCCCCTCCCAGCCCCTGATACAAATGCAGGGTGATTGTACATGCATGGGGAACTCCACTTTGGGGGTATCCTTTTCTGGGCTGCTGCCAGACTGTGAAATGAGTAACAAAGGGATGGCCCACGGTGACTCATCAGCCACCCTCTTGCAGGCCTAGCATGCTGGCGGGGTGTGCATTTCCTCTGGCAGCCCCTCCCTGCCAGTTTCAGAGGGGTGGCCCTGAATTGGCTTTTCAGAGGTTCCTTCTCCTCCCTTCCAAAGCGAAGACTCACGGCTGCCTGAAAATGTGGCTCTCCACCTTCTTGGGCTGCCTAGGACCTTGAGAGATGTGTCTCTTTGGGACAGAGTGTCAGGTCTGCTGGAGATTGTTAAAATGCTGTTGTCTCAGGAAGGGTGAAATTTAGCCAGGCGCAGTCTTCAGTATCTTGATCTGTTTATCATGTATCTAGCTGTCAGCGTGCAAAGCAAAGGAACAAAAGTTCTAAAGAAATACCACAAAAAACAAGTAAGATTTGAGATCCATCAGGGTTTCTCAACCTTGGCACAACCGACTGGATAACTGTTCATTGTAGGGGGCTGTCCTGTGAATTATAGGATGTTTAGCTGCATCCTTGGCCTCTACCCACACACCCCAGTGTGGCACTCAAAAATGTCTTCAGACCTTGCCAAATGTCCCCTGGGGGCTTGGCAGAGTTGCAGGTGCATGGAATGCCCCCAACTGAGAACCACTGGCAGAGCGGGAGTGAAGGGGGAGGTACTGTGGGGGTCACTGGGCACACAGAATGCCATTTGGGGAGCCTGGCACAAGGGAGTGGCCGGATGGGAGGTAGAAATAGCAGTGGTAATCAGTAGGTGAGTTGCTGAAGACAAACTAAATATACTTTCCAGCATTGCTTCAATCTAATCCAGCCACAATTATGAGTAAATACTGTAGGAAAGGAGAAAACATTGCATGTACGGGGTCAGGGCAGCATTGCTGGGATATTTGAGCTTGTGGGAGGGGAGATCCAAGCTTCCCACTAGCACTGGGAGGAACACAGCAAAGGAGGAGAAGGGCCCTCCCTGCTTCTTGGAGAATGGTTCCCCTGGCAGGCCATTCTGTCTGCTCAGCTTCCCAGCTCAGGTGTCTTTCCAAACCACACATCAGCAGGGAGACAGTGGGAACATCTCAGGTCCAGGGTACCTGGGGAACTGTAGACCAGCTGGGTGGCCTGACCCTGGCATTTCTCAGTGTTGGCTCCATTCTCTTGCTGGCACCCCACGGTGGGAGACTCTGTTAGCAGGCGAATCTTACTATCCCTGGCTCCCTGGTATGCATTACAGTTCAGACTCCCAAGCACAAGCTCCCTGTATTGTCACACCTGTATCTAGTGTGTAACAATCCACCCCAAAACAAATGGCTTGAAACACTAGGCATTTTGTTCTCTCTTATGGTTCTGAAGGATGACGGGGCTGAGCTGGGCAATGCTCTCCCGGTCTCTCAGGTGGCTGCAATCAGATGGGGATGGGCACAGAGTCATCTGAAGGCCCCCTCACCCACATGTCTGGTGCCAAGGCTGAAGGGTGGATCAGCTAGGGCTTCAGGGATCTCTGTCTCTTTTGTGGTCTCCCCATCATAGGGACTTGAAGGTAGCTGAACATCTTACAGCAGCTCATGTCCCAAGAGAAAGCCCTGGGAGCTGTCTCATCTTTACGACCTAGGCTTGGAAGTCACATAGCATCACTTCTGCCATTCCTATTCATTGAGATCAATGAAGGCTCACCCAGGATCAAAGGGAAGGGACATAGAGCCCACTTCTAGATGGAGAGTGGCAGGGTTCTGGAAGAACATGTGGAACCAGAAACATTGTTGCCGCCATTTGTGGAAGACACCACAATTCCTCCCCTTTGAATAATGGCCTTCTTGTCCTTTACCAATAATAACCCAAGCTGCTTGGACATTAGCTCTTCATGGTTTGCAGGGTGGGGAGGATGTGTTTTCTGGGACTTCCCAAGGTACACAGTAGTGAAGGACTTAACAAGCTGGGCTGATGTGCCAGCTTCAGGACTCCACTCCCCCGCAAGCATTTCTGAGATGCCCATGGGGCCCAGGAGCCCTGACTTGCACAAGCCAGCAACTGCCTTTCTGCTTGCATTCAGCCAGCTTTATTGGGCATCTGTTATAGGAAGAACAGTGGGCTGAGACTTCAGCAAAAAAAGACAAAAGCAAAACACAATCCCTTCTCTATACAAGGTTCTTCCCTCTCTGTGTCCAACCAGTCCCTCCATTCTAGGTCCTTAACTCATCACCAAGCCTCCATTTTCTTCTCTTCCCCCGTGACTCCAAGGCAGGCCTCAGTTCTCACCTGGAGTCTGCTCAGGATGCCTACAGGTGGTCCCAGAATTGTAATGGCTTGACATGCAATTTTTCAGCTTTACGATGGCATGAAAGCAATACACATTCAGTAGAAACTGCACTTGAAGTACCCATGCAACCATTCTGTTTTTCACTTTCAGTACAGTGTTCAATAAATTACATTGAGATGCTCAACATTTTATTTTAAAACAGGCTTTGCCTCCTTAGATAATTTTGCCCAACTGTAGGCTACTGTAAGTGTTCTGAGCACAATTAAGGTAGGCTAGGCTAAGCTATGGTGTTAGGTAGTGTCGATAAAATAGTCAAATTCTGTGAAAGATTTAAAGAGGTTTATTCTGAGCCAAATAAAAGTGACCAAAGCCCAAGGAGGTCCTGAAAACCTGTGCCCAAGGTGGTTGGTTTACAGCTTGGTTTTCTACATTTTAGGAGGACAGAAGTTACAGGCAGACATCAATCCAGAAAGGCAGGACGACTTGAAGTGGATGGGGAAGGCACAGGAGCTGGAGGGGCTCCAGGTCACAGGTGGATTCAAAGATTTTCTGATTGGCAGTTAGTTAAAAGCATTAAGTTATTATCGAAAGACCTGGAATCAAGGCCGGGTGCAGTGGCTCACACCTATAATTCCAGCACTTTGGGAGGCTAAGGCAGGTGGATCACTTGAGGTCAGGAGTTCAAGCCTGGCCTGGCCTGGCCAACATGGTGAAACCTCGCCTCTACTAAAAATGCAAAAATTAACTGGGCATGGTGGTGTATGCCTGTAGTCCCAGCTACTCAGAGGCTGGGGCAGGAGAATCACTTGAACACAGGAGGTGAAGGTTGCAGTGAGCCAGGATTGCACCACTGCACTCCAGCCTGGGCGACAAGAGCAAGACTCTCTCTCAAAAAAAAAAAAAAAAAAGACCTGAAATCAGTAGAAAAGTGTGTCTGGGTTGAGATAAGAGATTGTAGAGACCACGGTTTTGATTATATAGATGAAGTCTCGTAGATGGCCACTGTCAAAGGCAACAGATGGCAAATGTTTTCTATTCAGACCTTTAAAAGGTGCTACTAGATGCTCAGCTAAAAAGACCTGGAGGGAAGGTGATTCTCTACATTAAGCTTGTCCAACCCTCACACTGCCCAGGACGGCTTTGAATGTGGCCCAACACAAATTTGTAAACTTTCTCAAAACATTAAGAGACTTTTTTTTTTTTTTTAAGCTCATCGTCTATGGTTAGTGTTAGTGTATTTTATGTGTGGTCCAAGACAATTCTTCTTCCAGTGTGGCCCAGGGAAGCCAAAAGATTGGACACCCCTGCTATAGAATGTAGATTTTCCCCACAAGAGACAGTTTTGCAGAGACATTTCAAAATATGTCAGAAAAATATATTTTGGGCTAAAATACTTTGATTTATTTCAGGGCCTGCTATCTGTCATGTGATGCTCTACTAGAGTCTGGTTGGAATTTGGTATCTTACTGCTAGGAGGAGTCTGTTTTGTGAGTCTTAAGATCTCTGTTTTCAGTTGATGCTGGTCAGCAGTGCCTGAATTCCTAAAGGAGGAGGATATAATGAGGCATGACGACCTCCCTTCCCATTGTGGCCTGAACTTGTTTTTCAGGTTACCTTGGAATCCCCTTGGCTAAGGGGGCATCCATTCAGTCAGTTAAGGGGCTTAGACTTTGATTTTTAGTTTACAGTAGGCTAAGGTGTATTAAGTGCATTTTCGACTTACAATATTTTCAACTTCTGATGGATTTGTTCAGATCTAACCCCACTGTAAGTTAAGGAGCATGTATACTTGTATCTAATCCACTTTGGGCATTGCTACCAGAGAACCTGTCCTCAGGGAGCTATGGAAGTAGTGGAGGCAAATGATTAAACGGATGGATTAATTCCAAGTTCAGATCATGTTAGGAGTCAGCTGGGATGCAGTGTGAGGATCTTGGAGGGGAACAGTAAGGGGTTAAGAGAGATACCCCAAAGGATGATTAAGGAGGGAGAGTTGGAAGGAAGGTTTCCCACAAAGAGGAAGCAGGGAGTGATTCATTCTGAAAAAGGCAAATATTTTATTATGCTTGGAGGGTCTGGTGCAGAAGGGGAAAGGGGGAGAAGGAACTTTGGCTTAAATTCCCTCAGGAGCCAGTTCAGATTCCTAACCTGGCCCAGATGTCCAACCCAATCCGCCTAGCCCCAGCCCTCTCCACTTCCCAACACCCAGCCCCACAATGCCCATCCTGCTGCCTGCCTGTTCTGGACTCTGCACTTGACCTTCCCTCTCCCTGAAAGTTCTCTTGCTCTTCCTCACCCAGCTCCCCACTCTTAAGTCATCCTCACCCACCCCAGCCCTCCTACAGTCCCAGTCTGCCCTGTTCAGACTCAAAGCCTCATGCTCACCACCATCATCCGCAACCTCTGTTTCCACACTGTCTCCTGCCGGCTGTGAGCTCACTTTCTGAGAGCCAGCACCAGTCTCCTCTAGACCAAGTACAGGCCTGGCACGGAGCCAGGAATGCACCAACAAGGAGCCTGAGACTAGATCGGAGGGGAAAGAGACATATCCTCCAGAGTTGACTTACACGAGGTCAGAGGTGCACAGAGGCACGGGCAAGCTGGGCCCCAGGCAAGAAGCATGGAGTGAGGGATGTGGAGGCAGCGGAGGGCATCCGGGAGTCTGGGCTGCCCTTTGGCAGCGCTGTGTTCTGCCTGCTCTTCCTCCAAGATGAGCTCCCTCAGCCGGTGTGTGAAGCGTGTGTGTGAGTGTGTCACCGGTTAACTGAGTTCTGTCCCTGCTTGGTATCAGTTGCAAAGAAGGAACACTCAGTTGGAAAAAAAGGCAAGAGGGTTTTATTCCTGACCAGGAGAAAGAGAAGGAGGGGACTCTTGCTCTAAAGACACCTTCACCTCGAGCCGTGGAAACTGGGGAGTTGTAAGGAGATAGGTGTGGGGCAGGGAGGTGTGTAAGCAGGTGCAGGGTGAGGGTGGGAGGGTGGGGACCTCTAGACGCTCAGGCGCAGGCCATAAACATGCCTCTCCATACAATGCATGATGTGTTACCAGAAAGGGGTTCTCATCTAGAACCTCAGAAAGCATTCTTGGATCTCTCTCAAGAAAGAATTCAGGGTGAGTCTGTAGAGTAAAGTGAAAGCAAGTTTATTTTGAAAATAAAGGAATAAAAGAATGTCTACTTCATAGAGCAGCCCTAAGGGCTGCTGGTTGCCCATTTTTATGGTTATTTCTTGATGATATGCTAAACAAGGGGTGGATTATTCGTGCCTCGCCTTTTTAGATCACTTAGGGTAACTTCCTGATGTTGTCATGGCATCTGTAAACTGTCATGGCTCTGGTTGGAGTGGAGCAGTGAGGACAACCAGAGGCCACTCTCATCACTATCTTGGTTTTGGTGGGTTTTGGCCGGCTTCTTTACCGCAACTGTTTTATCAGCAAGGTCTTTATGACCTGTATCTTGTGCCGACTTCCTGTCTCATCCTGTGACTTAGAATGCCTAACCCTTTGGGAATGCAGCCCAGTAGGTCTCAGCCTCATTTTACTCAGCCCTTATTCAAGATGGAGTTGCTCTGGTTCACACGCCTCTGACACACGTTCAGAAATAGTGGTGATTTTCTTCTACAGGTGGTGACGTTAGCATTATAATGACACGATAAAGTTCTAAATGTAACAAGGGGTTGCCTGCTCCAGTTTCTGCCAGTTTTAGGGGTCTTATCTCCCTCTGGTATCTGGGCAGAGGTCAAGAAACTCTGGCACCATCAGGGGCCAGCTTGTTTCTTTGAGCAGTTGTGCCTACAAATAAAGAGACTAAAGAAAACAGTAAGCAAACCCAGTTATTTCCTGGGGGCTGCGCTGGTATTCAGCGTGTTTTACTTCACCAAACACACATTCTTCCCAGTGCAGGCACTGGGTGTGACTGTGACAGCCAGCACCAACCTGCCCACGCACCTCCCGTCCTGCAGGACTGTCAGCAGCCGCTGCACTCTAGTGTGGCTCAGGGATGCCTCAGCCCAGCCTCTCCTGCGCTCCCCCTCCCCTGGCTTCCCAACTCTGCCTCACTTCTGTTTGTGAGGGAAAGACAGCAGTAGCGGAAAGAAAAGAAGGAGAAAATGCACAGCAAATATTATGCTTTCCTCTTGGAAAACCTCCAGGAGCCGCAAATATTAGTAACCCAGCTGCATCCCACCCCCCAGGATGGGCTGGGCCTGTCACATAGCCGACCTTCAGGATGCGGACACCCAGGCCAGGGAGCACAGCTCTGGAAATTTACTGACATGGCCCTGAATGAATTTATCTTTTCAGTAGAAAGCCCTGTAGTTTAAAGGAGTCATTCATAAGGTCTGTCTGAGAGTGCCTTGTCCTCAGAGGAGGGTCTGGGTGAGCTGGAGTGGAGGGAAGGGCTGGGTACCTGGTACCTGGTAGCCCCACTGGGGGCAGTGAAGCCTGTATCCAGGTCGCGTGAGTCTTGGAAGGGGAAGGCCGGTGTGCTTATGATTTAAAAACCCAAATCAAACTTCCTTTCCCAAACAAATTAGAACGGGTGGAGGAAGCTTGAATTCGGAGAGGATTTCCCAGAGACCCATAAGCAAAAGTAGCTTAACTGAGCTCAGTGGGTGCCCCAGAATGGGCCAGAGAGAATGACACTAAAAAGTCGTCGAACAAATGAGCAAATGAATACAGGAATGCCCATTCTCCATAGGCACAAACGTGGTGAACGTTCCCTGAGAGAACTGACAGCCCGGGGTGCAGGGAGAGGAACGGTCCCAACCGCAGACTCGGGAGTGGGGAGGCTGGTAAGAGACCCTCTTTCCTTCTGTTTGTGAGGAAAAAGCAGGGAAGGGGCCGCAAGGCCAGCCTCTCCCAGGAGCTGCGGTTCTCAGCCCCGGGATCCAGCACTACAGGGAAGTGCAGGGGAGGCCCCACCGCCCCGGCTGGAGACCCGCTCAGGCCTGGGTAGGCACTCCTCTCTGGAGTGGCCACACTCGTCTCCAGCAAATGCTTCAGTATCTATACCCTTCCCAGTGCTCACCCCTCTTTCAAAAAATGTACTTTGTTTTTTTAAACAGAGATTGCTTTGTCACCTGTACTGGAGTGCAGTGGTGCTGTCACAGCTTGCCGCAGACTCCACCTCCTGGGCTCAACCCATCCTCCCACCTCAGCCTCCCAAGTAGCTGGGACCACAGGCACACATCAGGACACCTCGCCCAGTGCTCACTATTTACCTTTATTTCTTCCTTATTCGGACACCCCTTGCTTCCAAAGATGAATTTTGGAAGGCTCAAGATGGTGAGACGGACCCCATATGCACTCCACTCACCCCTGCAGCTCCCCTCCCTCCTCACTGCCCCTCGGCCACAACCCTCTCTCCTTGCCCCTCACCAGCCGGCACCCTCGGCAACCTTGGCACCCTTTCCAGGACAATACTGCCAAATGTGGCCAAGGTCTGGCACACCATGTACCAATCGAGACTCCACTTCCCTTGGGTTTCAGTTTCCACTCCTATAAAATCAGCAAATGAAAAGAGCAAACACTTGGAGACACTGTTCTCAATGCTTTGCATATTTTTTTCCATTTAATTCTCAGCACCATGAGACAGTCTATTATTATTAAACTATGTTATATATGAGGAAACTGAAGCACAGAGGGAGTAGTCTCCCCAGGTCACAGTCGGGATTTGAACTCCATGTTCTGGCTCTAGTGTTTCCCAACCATTTGGAGTGGGAGTGGGAGAGAAACAGACTGCTCTCTCTAGAAAATAGCATGTGTTTGCATGTATGCCAAATTTGCACAAAACATTTGGGGTTCCAGGTCAATAAAGCCCATCCATGGACCCCCGGTTTCCCTTCCCTCACATGATCCTAACAACCTGCCAAGGATACGCCTCATCACTATCCTTCTTCTACAGCCGAGAACAAACAGGCTCAGAGAAATTAAGAAGTGTATCTGAGCTCACACAACCTTAAGTGGCCAGATCAGGACCAAAATCCAGGTCCTCTGGCCAGGCGTGGTGGCTCATGCATGTAATCCCAGCTCTTTGGGTGGCCAAGGTGGGTGGATCACCTGAGGTCAGGAGTTCGAGACCAGCCTGGTCAACATGGTGAAATCTTGTCTCTACCAAAAATACAAAAATTAACTGGGCATGGTGGTGGACGCCTGTAATCCCAGATACTTGGGAGGCTGAGGCAGGAGAATTGCTTGAACCTGGGAGGCGGAGGTTGCGGTGAGCCAAGATGGTGCCATCACACTCCAACCTGGGCGACAGAGTGAGACTCTATCTCAAAAAATAAAATAAAATAAAATAAAATAAAATAAAATAAAATAAAATAAAATAAAATAAAATTCAGGTCTTCTAACCACAATCCAGTGCCCCTCTCCCCACCCACCTCTGGTCTGGTCTCTTAGATCTATCTGGGATGTCTTTCCATTATACTCCTTTGTGGTTTGAGAACCACCTGAGGACTCAACGTGGCTGTGGGGTGCTCCATGGAGCCATTTGGCCTGTGCCCAGCAGCAACGGGGACAGCCAGCAAAGGTGCCCCTGCCCCTGCCAGCCTGCCACCTACTTGGGACCTTTCTTTTCTTTCTTTCTTTCTTTTTTTTTTTTCTTTTTGAGACGGAGTCTCGCTCTGTTGCCCAGGCTGGAGTGAAGTGACGTAATCTCAGCTCACTGCAACCCCTACCTCCTGGGTTCAAGTGATTCTAGGAGAGGCTGAGGCAGGAGGATCACTTGAGACCAGAAGTTTGAGACTAGCCTGGGCAACAGAGCAAGACACCTCTACAAAAAAAAAAGGTTTTTAATTAGCTGGGCATGATGGTATGTGCTTGTAATCCCAGCTACAAGGTGAGGTGGGAGGATCACTTGAGCCTGGGAGGTCAAGGCTGCAGTGAGCTATGATTGCACCACTGCACTCTAGCCTGGGTGACAGACTGAGAACCTGTCTCAAAAAACTAAAAAATAAAAATAAGGATAAAGAAATAAGACCAGATGTAGGGGAGATTTGTGGAGGAAGGGGACAGGAGGCCCCTGAAATCCCATTGTGTAGGCAGCCCCTGCTTGGCTAAGCATGAGGCTCATGGGGCACCCAGGTGGGCTTTTTCTGGAGACGAAGCAAGGCAGAAAACCCCTCCATCTTCTGTCCCCAGCCTCTCAGGTCTGTGCCAGTTGAGTGTCTTCCAGGACAGAAGCATGGCTGGGTGTGGGGGCATGGCTGGGTGTGGGGGCATGGCTGGGTGTGGGGGCAGCCTGGATATAGGGATGGCTAGTCTGTCAAGCCCATGGTCAGGACCTTAACGGGGCAGCTTAGGAACCTCTGGGCAGGGCCTCATCTGCTGCCTTTAGTAATAAATGTGGCCAGCAATAGCCAGGGCCCTGCTAGCGGGAGATGTCATTGGTAGCCACCTTCCTTCTCTACAGAGACACCATCTGTCCCATGGATGAGCAGAATCCCCTGGGGACCCAGCTCTGACACTTGTCCTTGGCCATGTCCAGGGTGCTGGACAGACTGAGGCAGGTGTCAGGCTCCCGGGATGAGAAAGGCAGATGAGAGATGGGAGTAGGCGCTTTAGCTTTACAGTGACTTAGGCAGAATTGCTTAGTATTTACATATGCCTCACCTCATTCCACAGAGAATCTAAAGCCTGACCAAAAGAGAGAGAGAGAGAGAATACAATAACACCATGTGCTGTAAAGAAAAACAGTCAGTTCTAAAAGAAAAACAATCCAGCAAAAAGGGAATGTCAAAACCTGGAGAGGGGAAAAAATAAAAGGCATACATGCTGTCAAAAGCACCTTAGGGGCTACAGATGGGCCCTATACTTAGTGTTGACACCCAACAGCTATAAAAGAATCTCACTGTGCCCCCCCACAGGAGCACGGAGAAGGTTTGATTCTAGATTTTTTCTGTGCCATTTATATTTATCTATATCCTCATGCACAAGTTCTATACTGTTTTAATTGCTGTAGCTTTAGATGTGTTTAAACATCTAATAGAGGTAGACTTCCTTCTCTTTTAGATTTTTTTCTAGCTATGCTCCATATTTAATTTTTAAATAAACTTATCAGAATCAGCTAAGTTCAAAAAAATTTTTAATCTTATTACTTTTTTAAAATTATTTCTTTCTTTTTTTTTTTTTCTTTTTTTGAGATGGGGTCTTACTCTGTCACCCAGGCTGGAGTACAGTGGTACAATCATAGCTCACTGCAGCCTTGACCTCCAGGTTCAAAGTGATTCTCCTGCCTCAGCCTCCCAAGTAGCTGGGACTATAGGAGCATGACACCACAGCTGGCTAATTTTTTTAAAATAATTTTTATAGAGACAGGGTCTCACAATATAGTGAGATTTCAGGTTGGTCTTGAAATCCTGCGGGCTCAAGAAATGCTCTGGCCCTGGCCTCCCAAGTGCTAGAATTAGAGGCATGAGCCACAGTACCTCGCCTTATTGCTATTTTTATTAGCATTACATTAAGTTTATAGGCTAACTTAAGAGGACATGGCATTTTTATGATAATGAGTTTTTGCAGTCAAGAATGCAGGCCGGTTTTTTTAAATGGGGTAAATGATTGTCCAAGTGCCTCCAGGCAGGCTCACATGCATACCTGGAGTCAGTGAAGAAGGTGAACAGCTGACAGGAGCAGCCCCCCAGTCGGAGGAGCCCTGCACACAGTTGGAAACAGACAGCTTGTGTCTGGAGTCTTCTGTGATCCGAGGAGGAAGCGTGGCTGAGTCCATCCCAGAACAGGGTCTGGATCTGTGAGTTGGGGGCAATTGTCAGGATTCTAGCACTGGAAGTGGTTCACATACAGGTGCAACCTGAAGGGAGCAGTGCCCCGCAGTCACAGGACACAGCCACATGGAGCCAAACCACGCTCTCAGAGAAGGAGCCAGGGAAGAAACACCCTAACTGCACTACTCCCTTCTTCTGGCCCCCAGCAGCCATAGGCCCTGGGCCCCCGGTGAGATCCCCATAGAGGTCAGCTCCCAAGCAGCAGGATGGAGGGTGTAGACTGGACATTAAGAGGCAGCTGGAATGTATCAGGCACTCAGCTCCAGCTCACCACGATTCAGGCACTCAAGTTCCCAAGACAACAGTTTCTGCTCTGAAATAAATGGAGTAATTAAGGATCAAAAGGTTATCAACAGGACCCAAGCATAAATAGATTTTTTTTTTCTTAAGACAGAGTCTCACTCTGTCCCCCAGGCTGGAATGCAGTGGTGCAATTTGGGGTCACTGCGACTTCCACCTCCCAGGTTCCAGCGATTCTCATGCCTCAGCCTCTCGAGTAGCTGGGACTACAGGAGCATGCCCACGCCTGGCTAATTTTGTATTTTTAGTAAAGATGAGGTTTCACCATGTTGACCAGGCTACTCTCGAACTCCTGACCTCATGTGATCTGCCCACCTCGGCCTCCCAAAGTGATGGGATTACAGGCGTGAGCCACCACACCTGGCCCGTAAACAGATTTTCTACCTGAACAGGAAGGCTAAGAGCTTGTAACAATTGAACATTCCCCCAGGAGAGGAAGGCAGGAGTTTTGCTTGTGCCAAGTGCACTCTTCAGACAGTCCTCTGAGGTACACCAAGGTGTAAGTAGCCATCTCACCCTCCCCTCTGCCAAAATTTTTGTGTGACTGGAGAGCAGAGTCCCCCTCCAAAAAAAAAAAAAAAAATGAGCACCAGGAAAATACTATTTGCAGATACATAATGTTAAAACCTATAGATCTTTCTTTTTCTAGTCCCATCCATATGGCAACATTCCAGGAGAGGCCTCCATCACTGGAAGGCACCCTCCGGGACTTTCCTGGAGCTAAAAACAGTTTAAGCCAAAAGCAATTTGTAGCATCTGAGTTAAACTCGTGGTCCCACCCTTCTCAAACTAGCTAGCTTATTTTATCCGGACCAGGATATAACGGCTCTAAACAGGCTTTGCCAGGTGGAGACACCATGGACTTCAGCAAGGGCACCTGACCAGGAACAAATCACTGCAGGATGATCCGAAAGAGAAGGGTTTTCATAAATTATTTTGCGTAAGGTAGATTCTGACCTTGATGGGGACAGCCAAGGATCTGGACCCTCAGCTGGGAAAGATGGGACTAAGTCCACAACTGCTGAGGTTGTAGAACAGGTTTCTTGTGGGGAGGAACCCACTTGTGGACATGGGCCATCCCGGTGGAGTGAGAGAACACCGTGCAGCCTGGACGCTGAATGAAACACCATTGAGTCACCTCTGAAATGCTTGTTCCCTGGTGCCATAAAGAAATAGCACTTGAACATAAATTTAATTTACCCAGCAAGGCCATTTTTATACTTTCTGCAGAAAGGGTACACTCGCCAGGAGTTTTGCCAGGAGAGTACACTGAACAAAGGAGACAGGGTCATTTGTAACCTGACACGTCCACCGTACTGCTGTGTCCGGTTTCCATTGGCTGGAACGGGACCTCACATTCTGTATTTGTCCTGATTGGCTAGCAACTTAGAACTTTTTAAAAGAGGCAAAGGCAGAGGAGAACATAGGAAGGAGGAGGTAACTTGTGGAATGCTTAGAAAGGTAAAAACACCTTTAAATAAGGAAGAGGAACAGGCTATGACCTAATGCTTGCTTGGGCCAGTATAATAAGCATGCCAGGGAAAAGGCTAAATTGTGGGAGCTAAGAACATAAAGTACACTGATTTCTTTATCACGGCTAGCAGATATTTAAGAATGTTAGCACAGGTCTTTGAATAAAGTTTGCTTCTAAGAGAAGTTACTATTTATTCCTAATTAAATGGGGAGGAAGGTCTTTGAAGAGGAAACTTTATGTTTTACACCTCTCAAGGGCAAAAGTCCCCAAGACAATGTCCATTTCGAATTCAATTAGGTGAATTTGCAATTGACACCAGCCTCTTTGCAGAGGAGACTGTTTTGGTTATACATCAAAAGCCTGTGCTTTGCCGATAGACCTGACAGCCACTAATTAGCTAGGACCTTTGGGTGATCCACTCCACCTCCTTAAACCTCAGTTTCCTCAACTATGAAATAGGATGAAAATAGTACCTACCTTGAACTGTTCTGTGACAACGAAATTGGATAACATGATAATGCGCACAAGGCTTTTAGCTCGGGGCCTGGCACATCTAAGCCTTTGTGTAATCATTGTGTAGATCTTGTCACTGAGATGCTTACATGAGAGAGGAAAGAAGTCAGTTGGGTAAGCGAGCTTCCCAACTTGGTTCAAAATATTTTGCTGATGGGGGTGAGGGAAAGAGTGAAGGAATCAGAAGTAAAAAAAAGTGGGATTTCAAATGCTCCCTCCTTTTTAGAAATCAAGACATTCTTTAGTGGCCTCTAAGTCTCCTTCAACTCCAGAATTTGGAAAACTTACGAAAAACTTTTTGAATCTTTGGCTGTAAAGTGTGTGTGTGTGTGTGTGTGTGTGTGTGTGTGTATATATATATATATTTTTTTTTTTGAGACAGAGTCTCGCTCTTGTTGCCCAGACTGGAATGCAATGGTGCAATCTCAGTTCACTGCAGCCTCCGCTTCCTGGGTTCAAGTGATTCCCCTGCCTCAGCCTCCTGAATAACTGGGATTATGGGTGCATACCACTATGTCCACTAATTTTTGCGGATTTTGAGGATGATGGATGGGGGAAAGATCTGACTGAGATAA